>NC_072377.2:23490000-23793030 GCF_028885625.2 Pongo pygmaeus
AAAATTATTTATGTGGCCTCTTTTTAAGGAGAAAAATCCATAAAATAACTAAATACATGTAATTTATCTGTGAATTAATTTATAAGAATCAACATTTATAATTTTCCACTTATTTATTTGAAATGATATATTAAAACCTTGTAGCCCAATTTACGAATGTTGAAGCAATAGTGGATGTATATTGGGGTAATAGATGTCTGCTGCGCTTTTATAAATTTTGCCAAAATCTAAGTTAAAATTAAGTACAGTTGAACATCATACCATCAATTAAAAATCTGAAAGTTGAACATCATACCATCAATTAAAAATGTTATATATTTTGCCAAAATCTAAGTTAAAATTAAGTACAGTTGAACATCATACCATCAATTAAAAATCTGAAAGCAGGTAAATAGAATTTCACTTTTCTTTTCCTTAATGGTATGTTGAATATTATTTGTCAATGTATCAAGTATAAATTGAATTTAGGAGTTGTTTTATTATTTTATAAAATTAAGCATGCTTTTATAATATTGATATGTTTTCCATTATATATATGTACAAGTCTGAGAATTATATATTTTTTTCATTGTATGGATGACTATACTGAATATAGACAATGAGTTTATATGAAAAACAAAGAAAAAACATTAAACAAAGACAGTGATTTGTCATTCTGGCTATTGCTGGGAGCATTCTGATCATATATACTCTTTGTAATTAGCTAATTGTAATTGTCTAAATCAGAGATCAGAAATTATGGCCTGTGGACTAAATCTAGCCCACGTCTGGTTTTTACAAATAATATGTTTTTAAATTTTAATTTATATTATTATACATATTTATTATTATTTTATAAATAATTTGTTTGGAACAGAGACTTATTTTCATATACATTGTCTATGGCTGTTTTTTTCCTTATAATGATCAAGTTAAATAGTTGCAACAGAGACCAGATCATCTGCAAAGCATCAAACACTTACTATCTGGCCCTTTTATAAATTATGTTTGTTTACTTATAGGCTAGAAGAGTAGAACGAATGTAAGTTTTCATGCATGACAACAATTCTTTTTCTTTTGTCAAGCTGTCAAAATGATTAATTTACCTTCAAATGTGTATTTCTGTGCCAAATTTTATGGTCAATTAGGGAAATAATTGGAGAACACCTATTCTTTAACAACTTCCGATTTCTTGCCTAACCTCCTTTTTTCAGCTGTAAGTTTCCTTTAGCAGATTACTTCCAGTAAGTATCCCACTGTGCTATTTATCAAATTATTGACTCTCAACTGCACATGTATCCCTTACTTCCTCCTCTGAAAATGGAGCTGGGCCTTTTAAATGTCTGTACTTTGCTGGCTGGCAGGATTTAAAATTGACCAATAGAGGGCAGTAGAGGAACTGTGAAGGAAGAATGGGCATTTCATTCTCAGGGTGCTCTTCTCAGTAGGTTCCTGCAGTGCAGTTTCTCTGCAATTCAGCTCCTTCAGCAATGGGTTTTCCATTATCTGCTTCCTGCAGTGCAGGACAGACAACAGCTTAGCTCAGCAAAACCTCAGGCTGATTTCCTAAGCTCTGAGGTATGGCATCTCTCTGTGGATGGCTTGCCCTAGAAACACAGCCAATTTTCAGCAAATTCTGCTAGAATAGCACCTGAGATTTCTGTATGTTTCAGTGAGCTAAGGCTAGGCCAATTCCACTCAGATCTGGATTTCAAGTTTGGGGTGTTGTGTGTGAGGGGCTCTTCCATAGGTGCTCTCTACATCTAGATGTATGATTGAATGTTACTCCTCTGATCTTCTATCTGTATTCTTCAGAGTTCTCTTTCTTCTTAGCAAATCCCCTGTGAGCTTCAATCCTCTGCTTTAGTTAATAGTTGTTTATATTAAACATTTTCTCTTTAAAATACAATGTTGCTGTCTTCTGGTAGGACTCTGAAAAATACAAGAGAAACACCTAAAACTTCTTCACAAGTTTAAAATTAAACTCATAATCCAGCCCCCAAAGTGTTGGAGCTTTTCTCATATTATGTGTATTGTTAGTCATCCAAGAAGGAAGCTTTGAGTGAATTTAATTTCTGTTGCTGCCTCTTAATTAAGCCATGTTCCTGTATAATCTGTGGAGGTGTGCATAAATGCATATGTGTGCACACACACAGACTCATCTACTCAATGCTCATGTCCTTACAATTTTAGGACAATTTCAGGATGGCTTTCAATTTCTTGATTATTCTCAAGTCCAATCCATGTGAGAGAAACTAAAAATTTTAATCATTTCTTTCAACGATTATTGCCTTTTATCACCTCCACCACCATCACCATCATTTGAATGACCAATAACATGACTCTTTATTCTGTCATCAAATCATTTTAGCAAAACCTAATCCAATTGGCATTCAAGTATTCTGCCTACACCAGAAATGCAACGTGGCTTCTATCTCACAATTAAGCAGTTTGATTTAAAAGTAAATTCTTGCTTATGCAACCTCACCTGAGCCCTCAATGATGCAATTCTAATCTCATATTCACCACCAAGAATTTTGAAAATGCTCTCCACACTCTTCACATCTCCAACCTATTCTCCTTTGTCTTCGCCTCCTACCACACACATAAAACATAAGATAGTTGGGGAGATAATCAATGAAGTATCAATGTGTCACTGTCATCTCCATAATATTATCAGCTCCATATAGTTTTTCTTATGTCTCCATCTTATTTTTTTATGTTATTAAAATTGTTAAAATATCTCAGCCAACTTTTTATTTTTACAAAAACATTCATTTCCCTTTTCTGTCACTTTAATGTCTCCTTCTCTATCCACCTCTCCCTATTAGAATTTACATATTCTTGTCTATTCCATTATTTAAAAAATGGAAGTCATTCTCATAGAAATAGCAAATAGAATAGTGGTTAGCAGAGACTGGGAAAGGTAGGGGAAATAAGAGGATGTTGAAAGATTGGTCAACAGCGACGAAACTATGGTTAGATAGGAGGAATAAGTTCTGGTGTTCCATTGCATAGTAGGATGACTAAAGGTAACAATAATGTATATTTCAAAATAGCTAGAAGAGAGGTTTTAAAATATTCTTATTGTTGATAAATATTTAAATGAATGAATATGCTAATTACCCTGATTTGATCACTGTATTATTTATTCATGTATCAAAACATCACCTATACCTCATAAATATGTACAATTATGTGTCATTTATAAATTTCAAAAACATTAAAAAATGAATAAAATGGGGGAAAATAAAACAACTATAATAACCACAAAAATAGTCATTCTTTCCATCTCTTTCATTCTTATTCAATAATACCTTTCTCAAAAAACATTGCTAACATCCAACTTGTTGATCAACGCTTTCTCTCTCACATCTAAACAATTGCAGCCCATTCTTGTTTTTTTTTTTTTTTTTTTTTTTTTTTTTTTTTTTTTTTGAGACAGAGTTTCGCTCTTGTTATCCAGGCTGGAGTGCAATGGCATGATCTCGGCTTACTGCAACCTCCGCCTCCCAGGTTCAAGCAATTCTCCTGCCTCAGCCTCCCGAGTAGCTGGGATTACAGGCATGCACCACCACGCCTGGCTAATTTTGTATTTTTAATAGAGATGGGGTTTCTCTATGTTGAGGCTGGCCTCGAACTCCTGACCTCAGGTGATCCGCCTGCCTCAGCCTCCCAAAGTGCTGGGATTACAGGCGTGAGCCACCGCGCATGGCCGCAGCCCATTCTTTATTTTATTTTATTTTATTTTGAGACGGAGTCTCGCTCTGTCACCCAGGCTGGAGTGCATCCGCGCAATCTCGGCTCACTGCAAGCTCCGCCTCCCGGGTTCACGCCATTCTCCTGCCTCACCCTCCCGAGTAGCTGGGACTACAGGCGCCCGCCACTGCGCCCGGCTAATTTTTTGTATTTTTAGTAGAGACGGGGTTTCACCGTGGTCTCGATCTCCTGACCTCGTGATCCGCCCGCCTCGGCCTCCCAAAGTGCTGGGATTACAGGTCTAAGCCACCACACCCAGCCAGAAGTGACTTTAAGAAAGCAAATGTTGCAGACAACTCTCCATGAATCTTGCCTTTCTCCCTATTGTACAAGCAAAGTCTCTGGCTGGCTTTATTCTTAGCTGCCTTTTAAGGATTTTGTATAGCAAACAGTCTTATAAGAGAGATTGTCTCTCCCTCTGGGACAAAAATTCAAGTTTACTGTTTAATAAAGGTCATGTTTTCCTCCAGGTTGGGTAGGATCATGGACCACCATAAAAATTTTGGATTTCCTGTGCTTGGGGTTCCTCCCCTGGAATGCAACTCGCAGCTTTGGAGCTTAGGGAATTGGCACACATGTTAACTTTCTGGCTACTGCTATTTCTGTGTGTAATTAACTGTCCTTTGTCTCTGATCCAGGAGTCTCATGCTTTCTGCCAGCATCCATGGAGCTATAATAGGCTAACTTGTTAACTTTCAAGCAGATAAAGTCTCAGATCCTTCACAGCTCTTGACAGTTTTGACAATATAATTGATAGAAACATACATTTCTGGAAGAGGAACAATAAAGGTGTTGGGGCCAATTAACAGGATTTGAGAAAAGTCCAAGAGAATGTATGTCAACTAAATTGCACAGTTAATTGCTGCACAATAGATGGCCTTTCATTCATACCTGTTCAGGAGGAAGAATCAAGGAGGTGATTGCAGGCTATAACCAAGAAGTGGGTTTCAAAGGCAGCTGTTGGAATGGGCCCTGGTTATTGTTAATGCTCCTCTGTCTGTAGAAATTTCCTAGTCAATGTTGTGGTCAGCCTCAGGTACAAAGCACTACAGATATTATCACTAAGGTGTTTTTTTGTTTGTTTTTTTTGTTTTGTTTTGTTTTGTTTTCCCTGACAGGCATGATTTTATTTTCTCTTTCAGTCAACACTTGAATATGTAAAGAGAGAAACATGTGACTTTTATGGTCATAAATCAGAATAATTCATTACAAATTTGGTTGTTTCAATTAGGAGATGAGAGGTAGGATGTATTGTTTTTGTTAAGAAAAAAGTAGCAATAGCTGGGTTGTCTGAAGGCTTAGCTCTTTCTGCAGTATATCATGACAACCTCAGATATATTTAAACATTGCAGTAAAGAGTCTCAGAGTTTTTTTGCAGCAGGCCCTGATTATTATAGGGGAGATTTGGTCTTTTGGGGGCGATTTCTCTGAGAAAAAGCACTGTTGTGGGAAATCATAGAAGAGAAATTGATATGCATTTAGGCCTTCACTGTCCCTGACTAGGTTTACAATGCTAATGCAGGTGAAACACCGGAAAATGAGAATCTAAACTGTCTTAGTCTGCCCCGGCTACCATAACAAAATGCTGCGGACTGAGAGGCTTAAACACAGAAATTTATTTTTTCACAGTTCTGGAGACTAGACATTCCATATCTACCAACCAACTTCCTGGTGAGGACTCTCTTCCTGACTTGTAGACAGCCACCTTCTCACTGTATCTTCACATGACCCTTCCTTGGTGCATAGGAGCAGAGAGAGAGAGATAACACGCTTTCTGGGTTCTCTTCTTTTAAAAACACTAATTCTGTGGACTCAGAGCCCTACCCTTATGAGTTCATTTGTACTTAATTACTTCCTTAGGTGCTCCATCTCCAAATACAGCAGTGCTATGGGTTAGGCCTTCAACATATGAATTTTGGAGAGACACAAACTTTCATTACGTTACATTGACCCAAAGAATTCCAAGTAAATTTTAATGGTGAGACCTATAGCCTTGAAATAAATCTTCTTGCTATTATATTGAAACCATTCAAACATTTAAGAGATGTTACCATGAAAATGAGGCAGTAGATGCCCCAGATTATGATGGATTCCTTGATCTACTGCGGAAAACCACTGTTGTACAAGTCAAGCCTAAGGCAATCAAAAGTTTGTTTGAAGCCCAGCAGACGCCCTACCACTTGAAAGCAAAAGTGAATGGTTTTTGCTTAATGATGTGGAGTCAGTCTCTCCCTCCAACCACCATGATCCTTTTATCCCATTCTAAACTGAATGCAGCTATTATGAGAATAAATATGATTAGGGGTGGGATTGAGGACCCCCATCCATAAGGGTAATAAAAGCAACACAATCTGTCTGAGTATTTTGGGAAATTTCAGGAAGGAGAGAAACACTAACTTTCATAGCTCTGTTGGATGCAGGCACCCAAGTCACTGTCCTATCTGGCAGGATGTGGAGGTACCCAAATTCAACAGATGGAGTTTGGATAAAGTTTGCAGTCGGGGAAGGACTGACCTTGTCAGTGGGGGTTTTTCTGACTAATTAATGTACTGTTGTTTTGGCTTTCATGGCTGAATATATAATTGGTATTGTATATGTGTATACTGTAAATATTCATCTTCCAGAGGGAGTTATCACAATCAGGAAGAAACTTACGGAGAAATGTGCTAATGAGAGAATATATATTTGAAGTATTCCCTGAACACCTGAGTCATTTTCTAATAGTGAGTAAGTCCAATTAAGTGTTACTGCCCCAAAGCCAGGTGCGGTGGCTCACGCCTATAATCCCAGCACTTTGGGAGGCCGAGGTGGGTGGATCATGAAGTCAGGAGATCAAGACCATCCTGGCTCACACGGTGAAACCCTGTCTCTGCTAAAAATACAAAAAATTAGCCGGGCATGGCGGCGGGCGCCTGTAGTCCCAGCTACTCCGGAAGCTGAGGCAGGAGAATGGTGTGAACCCGGGAGGCGGAGGTTGCAGTAAGCCAAGATCGCGCCACTGCACTCCAGCCCAGGCGACAGAGTGAGACTCCATCTCAAAAAAAAAGAAAACAAAACAAAACAAAAAACAAAAGAAGTGTTACTGCCCCAAATCACATGACTTTGCTTACTCAGGACAACTTCCCAGAGGGATAACTGACTCATTATTTGTGTACATGCTAAGGGCAATTTTCCCTGTGAGGGAATTCTCTAATTAGGAATGATTATAAGAAATATATCCCTGACTCTAGCTAAAACATACTGCCTTGGCCCTGGAAGATACCACCCTGACCTTGGAAAGTATTCAGTTCATCTGCAACTCACAGACCAGTGTTGCTATGGATGATAAAATTGTCCTCGCTGTGCAAGGTAGAGTCTGTGAAATCACGAATTCACTCTGACTTACCTGGATTGATTTTCAGGTCAAGTGAAATGTCAATACAAAAAATTAAGGAGGAAGCCACCTGATTTGTTAAGGTAGAACTTCACGATTTGTGAAATTTGTTTAGTTGGTTTATTTGGAGTCTTGTTTGAGGTCCTAAATGGGACATGTTTGAGGTCAGTGCTGAAGATTGGCCTCATCTTGATCTTTGCTGTGTTATTGGTTGCAAATTTAATTAAATACCTTATAGGACAAATGGAATGGCTTTGATTCCAGACTCAGTCAGTAAGATTAATTCCAAAGGTCAATGTAATTGTGGGAAAATTTACTAGAAACCTAGACTGTAGAAACAAAGGGTGGATATGATTGGACAGTCATTCCCAAGAGGTCTCATATTTTCACATACTTTTAAGTAGAAGCATTGACTCTGTTCAGCACTAGCTTTTCAAGAATGGCTGTGTAGGAAACTGCCTTGGAAAATAAAGATAGTATCTCCCTACAGAGAAAATGAAGTTTGCTTACAGTCCAGTATGATAAAGATAATATCTCTCCATAAGGCAAACATCAGGCCAACTTAGTGTCTAGTAAAAGAGATATAGTTTGCTAAATAAAGTGCTTTCTTTTCCTCCAGTAATGCAATCCAATACATGTGCAGATATCACATGGTCTTTATGTCACCCTATAGAAATTGAGGGTCAAAAAACCAGCACAAATGTTGATACTCTGGCTACTGCTATTCCTGTAATAAAGTGTCCTTTGTCTTTCACGCAGGAGTATTGTGTCTCCTTCTAGCCCCCATGAAACCAGGGAAGAATAACTTGTTAGTCCGCAAATAGGGGAAAATCTCAGTCTTAACTTTTCTTGACACCAAATACAATATCTAAAAGATAACATCTAAAAGCTGAAATTCCTCTTTCATTACATAATATAACATAGTGATTCTCAACCTGGAATTGAAATGTAGACTGACTTTGTGATATGGAGCAAGCCTCACCTCCCTTCTTTGTCTTAGGTTTTGTGGTAGGCAGGAATTTAAAATGGCCCCCAAGATTTCTGCCCGTAGTATACATGCCCTGTTTAATATCTTCCAAGCTATGTGTGGAAGAGACTTGTGAATAGCATGGGATTTTATTTCCATGATTAAGTCAGTAATTGGTTGCCTTTAAGTTAATCAAAAAGGAGATCATCCTGGGTGACTCTAAGCTAATCAGGTGAGCCATTTTAAAGACAGTCTACAGGTTAAAAAAAAAAAAAGTCTTTCAGATTGATTCAAAGCATTAGCAGGTATTTTTCTTTGAGGCCAGTAGATGAGAAGCAGACAGCCATATTGCAAGCTGTCTATGGAGAGGGGCAGCCGCTAGAAGTTGAGAACCTCAGCCTTATAAAGAGAATTCTTACAAAGAAGAGAATTGCCAAGACCCACATAAGTTTAGAAACAAACCCTGGACTCCAAATGAGAACCATCACATGGCTGGCAGTTTGATTTTAGCTGTGTGGTTTCCTGAGCAGTGAATCCAGCCATGTCATGCTCCGACTCCTGGCCTTCAGAAACTACGAGGTAATACATTTGTAATTTTAAGCTGCTTAATTTTTAGTTGTTTCTTGCATAGCACAGAAAATAAATGTGATTTTCTCATATCCTAAAAATGTGGTTAAAAGCAGTATTTGCCTCATAGCTTTCCCGGGAGGATTAAAGGAGTAAATATACATTAAGATGGTTTCAGAAGTGCCTGGCCCATAGTAAGAGCTATCTATGTAAAGGCTCAGTCTTACGATTATATATGATTGCTTTAAGCTTGCTAACTTTTGCTTTTATTGCCTAATAATTCTAATTGGGGGTGCCAGGATACACCAGTTTTTCACTTACATAAGAAAATAATCATAACTTCACTAAGTCACTTATAATACACTGTGAAGACGTTTGGCTACATGGAAAATGTTAAGTGGAAAAACTATTTTTGCTTCTTGCAAGCTTCCTGGAAGCCTCCAAAGCAAGCACATGCTGAACATGGCTCATTGCAAACTGTGAAGGAGGCAAAGCTGCTCCTTTAGTTTCCAGACCTCCGCATTTGCCTCACCACCTTTTGAAGCTTTTTATATAGATATATTCCCACGCATATGCATAATTTTAAATACATGCATAAATGTAATAAAAATATAGGTATTTCGTTTCAATCTAATTTCACTCTTTTAGTTGTGGGGTTGGCCTTTCTCTTCTTATCACTTTGCCACCTCTCCTAAGTGACTTCACCCTTCCCAACATCATACGTTTAACCAAAACCACAAAACACCGAATATGCATCCCGCTACACACACACACACACACACACACACACACACACACACACACGTATACACAGATAGGTTGTCCAGACATGGTTTGAAAATGTATTCATATTGTCCATATATTTTATTAAATATGCAATTTTATTTGTATGCATGTATAAATATATATTTATGCATATACATAAACATGTGTTTATTTCATATTTTACTTTTCTCATTAAACAATTACCTCATGAAAATACCTTCCTGCCAACTTTATGTCTTTACTCTCTTCCCCATTTTTAATGTTCATCTCCCTCCCGCACAAAACAAATCCCACCCTACTTGTCGATGGTCTCTTAGCCCATGAGCAGAGTGGTGTGGGCTGCATCACGGTAGGTGGGAGGAAGCAGGGAGGTGAATGGGAGGTTTGCATGGAGGTGTGTGTGCTATGCTGACATCATGCTGAGGGATGTCACTGTTAGACAAGTAGCCATCTTCAGAACCTCACCAGGGTGTTTTCGATTCAGGAGCATGTATGCTCTGCAGGTCTTCTTTAGACAGCATTTGTGGAAGTGATGAAGTGCATGTTCCACGTCGGCCATATGACAGCCCTGAATCTCTTGACCTGACCAGCCAGTGACTCTGATTTCTGGATTCAGCCACTTCTTGGACTTGAGACATGGTTTTCTTATTGAATCAGCTGTAATGAAAATCTAAGTTGGGCCAGGCGCGGTGGCCTACACCTGTAATCCCAGCACTCTGGGAGGCCTAGGCGGGCGGATCACGAGGTCAGGAGTTCGAGACCAGCCTGGCCAACATGGTGAAACCCAACCCCATCTCTACTAAAAATGCAAAAATTAGACAGGCATGGTGGTGGTGGGCACCTGTAATCCCAGCTACTTGGGAGGCTGAGGGAGGAGAATTGCTTGAACATGAGAGGTGGAGGTTGCAGTGAGCCAAGATCATGCCACTGAACTCCAGCCTGGGTGACAGAGCAAGAGTTCATCTCAAAAAAAAGAAAAGAAAACCTAAGTCAGACGTTTGTTTGCAACCAGGTAAAAGAGCTACAATAAAGCAGATGTCAGTGAGTTGCTGATGAAAGAGATCAGCTTTCTACTCCTATTTCAAATTTTTAGCAAAAAATTATATAAGATTATAAGAAAATGACTAATAATTGTTTTCCACATGGCCTAAGAAAATAAGGTATTATTTAGGATTGAATATAGATCGTCATTTCAGAGTAAGAGTGGGAAACTGTTACAGATTGAATTGTGTCCCCCAGTGTATAGGCTGAAGTCCTTACCCCCAGTACTTCAGAATGGGACCTTATTTGGACACAGGGTTTTTACAAAGGTAATTATGTTAAGATCATTAGCATAGGCCCTAATCCTGTATGACCTGTGTTCTTATAAAAAGGAGGACTTTGGAGACAGAAATGCACACAGGGAGAACACTATGCAAAAAGACAAAGAGAGAAGAAAGCACCTACCAGCAAGGAAGAGAGGCCTGTACCAAATTCTTCCCTGACAGCCCTCAGAAGAAATCAGCCCTGCAGGCACCTTGACGTAAGAAAATAAATGTTATAAATGAATGTAGGTTGTGGTACTTTGTTACAGCAACCGTAACAAACAAATACAGCAACTTATGGCCACAAACCAAATGTGGTCTACCACTTGTATTTTTAAATAAAGTTTTATTGGAACACAACCACAGCCATTTGTGTACATATTGCCTACAGCTACTTTTGCACTAAATAACTGAATAGTTTTGAAGTGAGATCATGTGGCCCACAATGCCTAAAATATGTATGATCTGTCCCTTTACAGACAAAGTTTGCCAAGTCTGACACAGAAGTCTCATTGTACATCTTCTCTCTCCCAGATGTTCCAGCATCCCGGGTCAGTCACCCCCAGCTAGACTCATACCCTCACATCTGCTTGGGTAAGACTCAGTTTCTCCACAGGTTCTTCTCTATAAACCTTCCAAGATACTTTTTGGATCCCAGTACTTACCATTTAGAACAACTTTCCAGAATGTCAGACTTCTTTGATGTAGAAATGGTGACTGTGTTTTTTTTTTTTTAAGCCACTGAGGATTTGTAGTGAGCATTCCTTTATCTCTTGCACAGATGACCAGCTGCCCATATCCTCTATCACTTTATCAAATACTAATGGATGCATATGATGGGCCACACAATATTTTACACTTTACATTTATTAGAGAACTTATTTTTCACAACAAATATATGAGATAGGTACTAGCATTAGCACCAAATTACATATAATAAATCTGAGGAACAGTGAATTTGCTTTTAGCTAACATAGACAATGCCACACTGTGTGAGGAAACCCAGCTACAATCTCAGGCAGTATGCCCATTATGCAATACTTACTTATTTTGCTATACTTCTGTCTTTTTTTTCCTCCTACATTACACAAAATGCAGGGTCTGGAAGTGCAATTGTTATACTACTTAGTCATTGCTACCAGGAGACTCTTTTTCTTCTTTTATCCCTCAAAAATGATACCTGCTATGATTTACATACAATCAGATATGCCACTGGTACTCCTTTTATCACTGGTAGAGATAAGAAGGTTCTTGTCTGAGTTCCTTGTCTCTACCCTGCATATATCTATACTCTATACTCATTTGTCCTTGTGTCCCTTTGCCATACTTCCCTAAGCTGGTTAAGACCAACTCCAATGCATTCTGTGCCTGCATTTGATTACTCCGTCCTCACTCCTGGGTGGCCCAGAAAGAAAAGGTTGAAAGAAAATACTCTTCAGTGATCAAAACATCAGGTGATACAAATAATTGTCCACTTGGTGTACAAAGAGAATAGACCGATATGTGGATCCCTACTGATCCATTACTCATAGCTGAATAGTTGGTCAACTGGTCAGATATTTAAAAGACTACCACTAGAAAATAGATGGCTAAGAGGTCTAAAGGAGAGGTAGGAATTATCCTGTAGATATCCTGCTGTTCTTTTCTCAACCAATGTGGTAATTGCTTAAAGGGCCCATGCTCTCAAAGTGGTTTTGTTACAGGAGTTATTCAGAAATTGTTTTAGGCAGATAGGAAAAGGGGTCATTGGGAAGTTTTTGTTTCTTTTAAAGCAGTTACAGAAACGTTTATTGTCTAGCAGGATAGCCCCGGCTTTTCGAGCCTGGCCGGCAAGCTTTGATATGGAAATGCAGTCCATTAGGAGCTGGGTTCACCCAAACATGGAGATTCCCACAGTGTTCTTCTTGTCCTTGCCTCAACATGTGCCTGGCAACATGGCCGCCTCCATATATCCCCACTTGTGTAGAACATCATGGTGCCCTGCATTTGCATATTAAAAGGCTAGGGTGGGAGGGCCAGTTTTTTCACTGGCTACATGAGTGACATGCATGGTCAAACCAATCCCCCGAGTCCTATGCAAATCAGACAACACCTACTCCAGCCTCCTCATATAAGTAGCCATTTTTCCACTGCACACGGTTTTTCCTCTTTGTTTGAATCCCCCCTCCCTCTGTCTCTGTGCAGGGGAGTTGTTTTCTTCTTCCTTCTTTCTTGCCTATTAAACTTTTCACTCCTTAAAACCACTCCTCGTGTGTCCATGTCATTAATCCTATCTATGCAAGGCCAAGAACCATGGTGTTTCCCCAGTCATCAGAGCTGTATCAGTTTGGTTTGCAGAGACAAGAGCTATAAATTCCCTTTTTTCTCATTTAAATGCATCTAACTATGTGCTGGGTAATCAACCTACCAACAGCAGAAATCAAAGGTAAGCTTCAGATATGGATCTAGCATATAACTGCTAATGCAGGGGTCTACAACCTTTCTCTGCAAATAGCTAGATAGTAAATATCTCAGGCTTTGTGGGCCATATTGTCTCTATTGCAGCTACTAAACTCTGACTGCCATTATAACCCAAAAGCAGCCATAGGCAGTAAATATATCGAGTGTAGTTGTAATTCAATTACATTTTGTTAAAAACAGAGACAAGACTTTACCCAAGAGCTTTAGCTTGCAAACCCTGTCCTGAGGTTATCATTCAGCAACCTGGTGACAATATGATTCATTACATTATGCTTTCCCACCATGAATGAAACAGTTGTTTCTTTTAAAAGAGCAGACTACTGAGTCTGGTATGGATTTTTCTCTCCTCCATGCAGTGCTTCTGCCAAGCCTACAATTTGTGCATTTGTGCTTCCATTTGTGGCATCACCATGGTATTTCATTCAGTATCACCTTTAACAATTGCCAATTTAGAGGGAAGACAGTGGGACAGTGGCATAATGCCCACAGCATTTCCCAGTGATATCACATACCCCATCACCCAGAAGCAGCTCCCTTGATGGAATTGGAAAGGCAATTTCAGCTCTAAATCACCACAAATCTTCAGTGGCTTAAAGACAATCATTATGTATACATCAGCATCTGGCTGGCTATCTGTGGATCTGCAGATCGTTCCTGGGCTTGGTTGGGCTTAGCTGAGCTGTAGCGTAGGATTGTTCCTCACATATCTCATGCATAGGTGGAGGCTGAAGTCATACCAGTTATTTTGTATCAGGATGTAAGAGACTGAAAGGGCACGCACAATGTCTCTTAAAGCCTTTCTTCTTCACAGAATTGTCATGGTCACTTCTGTTTATATTCTATCCATTAAAGCAAATCAGCGGGTTAAGCCTAAAGTCAGATTGGTGGAAAAGCATATGAAGCTGGATAGGGAGAAAAGGATAGGAGAAAAGAAAATTAAACATTTGCTGAAATAATTTAATCTACCAGGGATGAGCTGAAAGCTTAGTTATAGTACTCTCTGAGGCCTGTTGACCAGTACGTTGAGTCCTCATGTATATGAAATATGTTCTAACCCAGTATCCAGTAGACAGTGCCATCTTGCCGTAGCAAGAATGAATGTATCGTGGAACTAATGTATCGTGGAACTAAGTGGTAGAGTCAGGAGTGACTGCTTTCTTCGTGTCACCAGAGAACACAGTTTAAGAATTTTTAGCCTCGGAATTAATCAACTGAACCCTAGTACCAAACAAGGACTATTTCCACCAGGGAATCCAGTCAGGGCTCCAATTAATTGGCAGCAGAGACTATCCCCTGGCTGTTTTGGGTTCTTCGTAACCCTAAAGCAACAGACAAAAAAAAAGAGTATCACTCTATGTCCTAGTGAACTTGATCCCAATTATCCAGGAGACACAGAGTTACTGATGCATGCTGAGGATAAAGAGGACAATCTGGAACAAGAGATTTACTGAGGTGCTCTTAGTACTCCAATTGCACAATAGTCCTGGTCAACTGAAATTGTAGCAACTCAATCCAGAGAAGACAATCAAATAGTAGGTAACTGCAGTAATGAAGGTTGGCACACTCCAGGCAGTCATGATACTGATCAACGATAAGGGAATATGGAATGAATGGGTGGTAGAAGAGGCAGCTATGATTACCACCTCATGCATTAGGAAATTGACTGTAGTAGCTTTGTTTAAGCTGTTATTACTAGTACCTGTGATGGCTAGCATTTTAGGTTTCCTTTATTGTTTGGGAAGATGATGGGCTGTACCTATGCCCGATGTTTGGTAATCAAATTGTTATAAAATATTATCCTATCAGCTAAAAAACATTTGTAAATTCATATATTTGCTTTATGGATAAGTACATTTATTTCATGTTTTAAAAGTTAATACAGGTCAGTTCTCTGGGTAGCCTTGGAAAAACCCAGTTATCCCCACTCGAAGTTCTTAAGCTTGTAGTTCTCAGGAACAACCGTAGAATGTGCTGGGATGCAGTATACTAAGCAAGGAAATGCCCGAAATGGGTCTTGTTCCTGTTCTACCTAAAAAATGTAACATCTTGCGATACAGAGGAAATGCCCAGGACAGCCCCAGCTTTGTTCCTGTCTTACATGGAAACAGGATGTCCTTTAAAGCTTTGCCCAGTCAGTCACGTTGCCCCTGAGGTAGATGACCCGGGGCTGCCTTTCAGCATCCCTCAGCTGTGGTGCAAGTAAGGCACATACAGTCAATACTGCATCCATCCTGGTCAGTTTCTTGAGCCTTGAGGGACTGGCTCATGATAGATGCTAGGCTTCTTTTGTCTCTTGCTGCCTATCTCTAAATAAGAAACTCATTTCACATAACTTGTAGTATGTGAGTATATTTCTGTATCACTGAACTCAAATACATAGGTAAACAGTATATTAACTTGCATTACAGTTCAAAATCTACCATTCAAAAAATAAAAATGCATTTGAAAGATTTCTATTTGTCCTACTTATTTTCAGTATTAGTCGATTTTGCGTGTTAGCTAATTATGAATGTCTGTACTCAAATATAGGGAAAAAGTAAATTTTTTTCTTGATTTCAAGTAACTGAGATTTCAATAAAAGGCTTTTTTCATGTCTTCTTTTTTTCCACATTTTGATTCTGTGACTCTATTCTTATGTAACAGAATAAGTGCTGAGCTAGCAGTTGGGGAATTTACTCCATCCTTTATTAATTTTGTGATTTTATGCAGGACACTTAATTGCACTAGAAATGTATTTTATAATCTGTAAAATGAGACAGAACTCATAAATCAACTCCACTGAAATCTTTAAATAATCTCTAATGAATGAGTCCCCTAAATGATATATATATATTTATTTTAGCTATAAAATAACATATTATTTGAAAAAAGAATAACTGTTGCTTTAATTTACATGTATAGCAAAATATTCCTCAAATAAAGATGTTTGACCAATGAAACTTGATTATAGATGCCAATTTCAGAATCTGAAATAAAATATTTTATTATAAAATAATTAGTCATAAACTAAGTCTTTGAGTATATATATGAGTATATATGAAATATGTATTATATATAAATATATATATTTATATGTAACATATGAATATACAAAATATATACTCACATATGAGTAAATATGTATATAAAGTATATATGAAATATATATATTTTACATATATACTCATATTTTTATACATATAAGTATATATTTACATATATACTTATATGTATAAAAATATAAAAATATATATACTTTTATATGTATAAAAATATAAAAATATATATTTTTTATATTATATATATTTTACATATTTAATATAAATATATAAAAATTCTATATATTTTTATATATTTATATATTTATATATAAATATATGAAATATGTTCTAATATGTATGTATATATACATACATATCTAAAATATATTAAAATATATAATATATAATATATATTATATATAAATATATAATATATAATATATATTATATATAAATATATAATATATAATATATATTATATATAAATATATAATATATAATATATGATATATAATATATAAATATATATATAATATATAATATATAAATATATAATGTATATAAAATATATATAATATATAATGTATATAAAATATATATATAATATATAATATGTATAAAATATATATAATATATAAATACATAATATATAGAAAATATATATAAATTATATATTTATAAATATATTTATATATTATATATTATTAAAAATTTTATATTTATATATTTAATATAAATATAAAAAATTATATATTATATGTAAAATATATATCTATTTATACATGTAAATATATATGAGTTTATAAAATATATACATATATACTCAAAGACTTAGTTTATGACTAATTATTTTATAATAAAATATTTCAGATTCTGAAAATGACATCTATAATCAAGTTTCATTGGTCAAACATCTTTATTTGAGGAATATTTTTATTATACATGTAAATTAAACCAATAGTTATTCTTTATTCAAATAATGTTATTTTATAGCTACAATAAATATATATATATATCATTTAGGGGACTCATTCATTAGAGATTATTTAAAGATTTCAGTGGAGTTGATTTATGAGTTCTGTCTCATTTTACAGATTATAAAATACATTTCTAGTGCAATTAAGTGTCCTGCATACAATCACAAAATTAATAAAGGATGGAGTAAATTCCCCAACTGCTAGCTCAGCACTTATTCTGTTACATAAGAATAGAGTCACAGAATCAAAATGTGGAAAAAAAGAAGACATGAAAAAAGCCTTTTATTGAAATCTCAGTTACTTGAAATCAAGAAAAAAATTTACTTTTTCCCTATATTTGAGTACAGACATTCATAATTAGCTAACACGCAAAATCGACTAATACTGAAAATAAGTAGGACAAGTAGAAATCTTTCAAATGCATTTTTATTTTTTGAATGGTAGATTTTGAACTGTAATGCAAGTTAATATACTGTTTACATACGTATTTGAGTTCAGTGATACGACAATATACTCACATACTACAAGTTATATAAAATGAGTTTCTTATTTAGAGATAGGCAGCAAGAGACAAAAGAAGCCTAGCATCTATCATGAGCCAGTCCCTCAAGGCTCAAGAAACTGACCAGGATGGATGCAGTATTGACTGCATGTGCTTTACTTGGTGGACTCATATATTTCATATATACTCATATATATGAGTCCACCAGTCTGACTTTAGGCTTAACCTGCTGACTTGTTTTAATGGATAGAATATGAACAGAAGTTGACTATGCCAATTCTGTGAAGAACAAAGGCTTTAAGAGACATTGTATGTGCCCTTTCAGTCTCTTACATTCCTTACATATATATATGTGAGTATTCCATATATACTCACGCATATATACTCATATAATGTTTATATATACATATACACATATAATGTTTTTATATATATATACACATATAATGTTTACATATATATACACACACATATATATCGCTTGTCTTTTAATGAAGTAATTTAAAAGACTTTCTAAAATGAACAAAATAGAATTGGCTAAGGACAATTGGGAGATGTGGCTGACACATAGACTGGGGTCCATTGCTTTACCCTGTTGACAACGTATGTTTGTAATAACCAGTCTCCAAAAAACAGGACCAGTGAGGGCTAAATTAGGCACAGGGATGAAAAAATCCAAGATAGAATAGTATGGGCTGTTAAGTCAACGGAAAGGAGGATCCTGGGAAAAAGATGAAAGGGTCAGAGGGTTGAAGTTTATTTGATAAGATGGGTTGGGGAAAAGCATCTGGAAATAGAAGGAATTACATAGGAAAAATTTTGCTTGCGTTTCTTACGATGCAGTTATTTTTCATTTTTTAAGAACTACCCTAGAAAGGTATATGTCTGTTTTCTTAGTGAATAACAGCTCCTTGCCCTTTTTGCAGCCCAAAGTACTTTAAAGATAATCCTGTCCTCCTAATTGTCCTTGATTTTAGAAATTGGTCTTTAGGATTTGTTTTTATATTAATCTTCTTAGAATTCATTCTTGAAGAGCCAGGTCATATTCTCCTTGCTGATCTTTCTTGTAAAGTAGGTTTTTTTCTCTACAGAAAACCGTAAAGAAAAAAATACTTTAGATAGTTTTTATTTGCTTTACGAAAAACATATGTTATTTTAAAATAAAAAGTCACAGGTACAATAATAAGTATTTTAAGTAAATTTTACAAACTATTTTAAAATAAAGATGTATTTGATATGTATTACATGTACTAAAATGTCCATAGAAAATATTTGTTTTAATATATTTTCATGTATATTTCAAAGACTTTTAGTTGATGACAAATTATAATAAAATATTTGATTTCAGATTCTGAAATTGGCATCTATAATCAAGTTTCATTAGTCAAATATCTTTATTTGAGGAATATTTTGTTATACATGTAAATTAAACCAAGAGTTATTCTTTATTCAAATAATGTTATTTTATAGCTAAAATAAATATGTATATATATCATTTAGGGGGCTCATTCATTACAGATAAAAGATTTCAATGGAGTTAATTTATGAGTTCTCTTTCATTTTGCAGATTATAAAATACATTTTTAGTGCAATTAAGTATATATATAATACTCATATATCTGATATATGTGTATATATACTCATTCATTAGAGATGTGTGTGTATATATATATACGTATATGTCACTTATCTTTTATATATAATTAAATTTATAAATCAATGATTGGCCTTATGTGATTGGATTCCCTTTTAGCTATTTTAATGTCTTTGTTCTTTATAGATAAATTAATAATACACATTAATATATAAATTAATATATAATATTATGTGCAATATATAATATATAAATATATATAAATATATATATATATAAATATACATAAATATATATATATATAAATATACAAATAAATTTTGAAGAATATAGTCATTAAAATAGCTAAAAGGGAAACCAATTGCATAAGGCCAACCATTCAGAAATGAACATGCTCCATGTTAGATACTCCTTTAGCATCTATGGATATGTGATAGGACTTGGAGTGGGATCTTCTCAGTTGCCCTGTGGCTTGTGGCCAAATGAAAATAAAAATAAGAACACAGGGCATGTGTGACAGCTATTCTCAAGAGCATAGCTGACTACTCCTTTTACTTCCCAGATAAGATACAAGTTAAGCAAATAAAAAAGATGTCCAAAGCACTAATTTCCTTATACCAGGACAAAAGTGACCCCTGTCCAGAAGGCCATGCATTTTAGAGTCTGCTCTGGGTTCCTGGGGAAAACTTGTGTACATCCCTCACCCACAACACACACACAGACACACACACACAGACACACACACACACAGACACACACACACGTCTGTGCCTAGAGAATATACACTCCATACCATGACGCTCACGTATAGGTAAATACGAATTTAAAATAAAATCCCCCTTTTGAAAATAAGGAGACATTCTCTCCCTTTTCTTGGAGCATTTACTTTAAAAACTTGTAATTATAAGTTCTTATTCTGACTCTTTGAAATGTACGTACAATTTTTTTTAAGCCAAATAAACCTCTTGCCAGCTTTAGGAACCAGGAATATCTTTCTCAGAGACCTGGGACAATATCTTTGCAATGTAATCATCAAGGAAGATAGTGCCCCTGTTAATGGCTGAGGGTGTCCAGGTTTTTGACGTCGTTAACAAAGAATTGGACAAAATGCACAAACAAAGCAAGGAAGGAATGAAGGGGTTTATTGAAAATGAAAGTACACCCCACAGTGTTGGAACAGGCCTGAGCATAGGGACTCAAAGGCCCTGTTACAGAGTTTTTGTGAGTTTAAATACTCTCCATTTGGGGCACACCCTATGTAAATGAAGAGGATGAAGTAAAGTTACAAAGTCATTTACTGTGTATGCCCTATAGAGAGGATATTTCCTGTTATAGCTGAAGTGTGAATCAGCCTTATGTTCTCTGCCTCCAGACCCTATTTTCCTGCCTCATCTACCCCTGAGAGATGTGATCCCCATAAATCTTTCTGGGAGGCAGAGAGACTGATTTCTGTAACTGCTTCATGATGACTTGGGGCATAGTCTCTACCTATTGGGAACCACAGAACTCTTGCCCTGTTCTGTCTAGTGGAGGCATGGCCAGGGATGGTGTCTTCACCTGGAACTAGCTAGAACCACTGTTGCATGATTAGCTGAAGCTTGATGATCTCTAGGTGAGAGGAAATGAACTTGGTCAAAAGATTTAATGGGGACTTCAGAGGGTTGATACCTATGCTACCAGAAATGTTTGTTATAGAGATTTGCAGGAGAAAGAACAAAATCTGATCTATTCTAGAATCTATGTGTTTCCTTAAAGTCTTAACACAAGCAACTCCATTTTGGTTTGGTTTGTTGGGGCCTAGAACATGAGCTCAGTCCCAAACAATGGCCTCCCAGAATTTTGTTTAAAAAAAATCCCCCTTTTTGGACAGGTTCTCACTTAGTTGAGAGTGTGACCAAAACTTAGGGCTTTAGTGCCACTCTCAGTTACCACCATTTTGAGTTTCCGGTCTCAGCACATTATTTATAGGTTATGGTGCCCTCGTGGCTGTACATTTCTTTCAGCTCCTGTTATTCCAATTGAAGAAAGACCATATGACATTCTAGAGATGGCTGCATGCAAGCGTTTGAAACCTTTGAAATACAACGCACCAGGGAGACTATTATTATGACCTATTGGGAGGATCATACCAAGAATTTGAAGTATGCCGCTTACCCAGGGTCCCCATAAACCAAACCTCCTACAATCAAATAGATCAAAGAATGAGCTAGATAAGGAGTTTACTTACTTGGCTAAGCAATTTTTTTTGTCAATCCCCTACCACCAAATTTCTATAATCTTCATTTGATGTATTTCTCCATAGGCCACAAGTGCCAGCAGCTGCACAGATACTTTTCTGTTTAGCTAATTCTATTATTTAGCATAACTTTCACAAGAGAATGTAAAGTTTGTTGAGTAACTGTAGCGTTTACGGTATTATTTGCTATAGAACCTATCATGAGGGATACGTTTCTAATCATTGCTTCTTTTACTTTAAATTATGGAAAAAGGACCTAACAAATGATGCCTTTTAGAAGAGTGAAGGCCTTCTGGGAATGTTCTCTTTAACCCATGATGTGGGTTAAGAGGAGTGAACCAATGCTTTTTTTTTTTGACTGATTATGAGGTAGCATATGTACCATTAAAGTTTCTTACTTACATTGGGCCTTCATCTTTTAACTATCAGAGTATAAGGTAATCTATGTATAAGGCTGCCTGCCAACTCCTTCACAAATAAAAGTACACCCCATTAGTGCACATAATAGACCCCTTTTCCACTTCTCTTGTTCATAGAGGCATAAACAAAAACAAACAAACAAACAGAAAACTACAACAACAACAACAAAATTCAAAGGTAAGATTTTCATGACAATAGAAGTCTTATTCTGTAACCGTGGGAAAAGCTGTTCCCATCAAGGATGCCATCCTCTTCCAATTTCCCTGGTTAGCTTTCCTCAAGGGTTCCAATGGGTGCACAGTTCCAAAAATGTGGAGGGACCCTTCTCAGTTGTGAGGCCATAAATCCAAAGCCCAAAGTCTTGCTGTAGTGTGGATGAAGTTTTATTGCAGTGTGGATAGCAATGACAGTCTTTCTCTAACGTTTCCAGAAGATTTAAACCATAAAAAGCTTTCTTTACCTGTGAAAATACACTGTAGCGTAATAATTTACTGTTATAAAATCAGCCTTCTTGCATGGAAAAGCTTTTATACAGCCAGAAAACATTCATAGAAAATAACAATTGAATAAAATCCTTTAATAAAATGTTTAAATGTCCCATCAGGTGACCAAATGTACCTGAGGCTTTAATTGTTTCCCCAGGAATATGGGATCAAGTATTGGTTATAAACTATTTTAGTAATTTGTAAGTCACCAACCAATGTATTCAATTTGGATCATTATATCTTTTCCGTGAGGAGTCACGGAATGCATAACTTTTAATAATAAATGCTTTAAGGACTCAGGAAGGACAAGGTGGCCATCCTGTTTCTCCATGAGTCCATGCTTAATTAACATTAGACTTATATCCTCTTGGATACCAGTTGTTTTTGCAAATTAGGGGCATACCACTGAGAAGGAAATTTGGTCATTTCTGTGGTCTACAATAATTTAACATGATAAATATAATCGTGACTGCTAGTATGTACTTAGACATTAGAATTTTAGAAATCCCATACAATTTTAGAATATATATTAGTATTAGTCACAAAAATAAAAACTAAAGAAGATTGAACATCATTGTGGCAATCCCACGTACCTAACCACGTCAAATAATCCTGCTTACCTCTTTTCTGGATGATTCAGGGGCCCTCTGATCCATCTAGAAAGCCAGGCATTAGGAAAGGCAATTTTGAAACTGAAGTTTGATTTTGGAATTCTAGATTACCATAAATTATTTATTTTATCAAAATTATGACTCAGAAATTTTAAAGAAGCAAAAACTTTTTATAACATTTTACAAAACAACAACAAAAAAACACATTCTACTGTTTTTACACACCTTGCATGTAAAACTGTTTCTAATAGTCTTAATTGCATGTTACAATGGCAACTCCTAGCAATTTTAACTTTAATGTAAAACCTAGTGGGTTGTGTTCTGATAAGGTTTGCCTGTTTCCAACATAGTAAGGGCGTGGCCAATTCCACACATCCCCAGGCCTTACCTAGCTAGAAGTGTAGTAGGAGTTAAGTTATTTTAGGCAGATAGAGAGGAAAAGGGGTCCTTGGAAAGTTTTCATTTTTAAAGCAACTCCAGAAATGTTTGTGTAGCAGAAAAGCCCTGGCTCTTAGACCCAGGCAGACAACCTTTGATATGCAAATGCAGGCCATTAGAAACTGGGTCCACCCATCATGGTGATTCCCACTTTTGTCCTCTTGCCCTTGCCCCCACATGTGTCTGACAGCATAGTTGCCCCCACATAACCCCATGTGTGTAAGAACATCATGGCGCCCTGCATTTCCATATTAAAAGGCTAGAGTAGGCGGCCAGTTTTTTTCTCTGGCTATGTGAATGACATGCCTGGTCAAACCAATCCCCTGAGTTCTATGCAAATCAGACACCGCCTTATCCAGCCATCTGATATAACTGGCTGGTATTCCTGAATGGGGGGGGGGGTTCCTCTCTCGCCTTTGGAGCCTCTCTCCCTCTGTCTCTGTACAGGGGAGCGTCTTCCTTCTTTCTTCTCCCTTCTGTCTTGCCTGTTAAATTCTCCACTCCTTTGTCATTTTATCTAATTCAACTCCAGACAAAGAAACTGGTGTTCCTCCACTCATTGCAGTGGTATCAGAAGGGAGGTAAGTTAAACAGTTTTCAAAAGCCAAAGAAGCAGTTTATGACCTGAAAGCATTTAGCAAACCTAATATTTGACCATAATTTAGACCACGTATTTACATTTTGAAGACAATCCTATTTTACCAATAATCTTGAAAACTATCTTTATTTCCTAAAGATTGCTAAAGTGTTGTGAACTGAAAGGTGCTACACTTTCTATTTTTCTGACAAAATATTTGAGTTAAGTTCTTCTTATTATTAAAGCAGTCAATTTAAGACTTCACAGAGGAGATTAACCAGTTTGCACAGAGAGCAAGAGGCCAGAGACTGAGTGGTTAGAAATTCTTACCCTTTTGCCGGTATGCCAGGTTTCTGGTTTCTCTCTCCCTGAGCGGTCCCGGTGACCCTGCTTGACTGTATGCAAACACACACATTGCCATGAGTTAAGAGTATTCATAGATAGTTTACAAATTTTGGAAAAACTAGGCAGAGATAGAGAAATATGACTCAAATTCTACTTGTGAGAGTATACTCACCACACTTACACCATCAGGAAGCCTAAAATCCAAAAAGTTAGCTTAGAAACTGGTGTGTTCCATTAATTCCTGCAGCTGGACAAAGGTAGCTTAGGAATGCCAGATAAATGAAACAGATGATGACTCACTAGAAATGTATAGAAAACAAAATAACAGAACCAAATAAAAGCCTTCCACTAGAGACTAAAAAGTGTCATGATTTTATATATATATGGATACCCAAGCAAAGCCAGAGGAGAATAAACAGTAAACGAATGAAAACTAGAAGCAAAAACAAGTAAGCAGGAAACCAACACTAAATTTTCCTACTCAATTTACCCTAGAGGCTACAGTCTCAGGGCCCTAAAAAAACCCACATAATGAATATTTTATTCCTGATACACAATTCAATATCCTTAAGTTCACCAGTATCATTGTACATTCAGTGCAATTAAGACATTCACTTTAGGCTTATGGCCAAAATAAGTACTCCAGCACTATCCATGCAAAATGGCAAATGTGGTGTGAAGCAATGCAAGCATGGATGTGAAATTTGGCTTTATGCTAAATTCAGCTTCATGCTTAACTATATTAAAAAAGAACTGCCAAACTGCCGATGCATTTCTTTACAATACATCTTATTTGACTTTAATTAAGACTAAGAGCTTTAACTATGAAAATGTTTCTTAGCCAAATATAATCATTTCTTTATCTGGATTTAAAGAATATTTTATTATTTAAACTTTTCCACATCTTCCTCTCCTACTTAATGATTTCTTACTACATTGTTTCATAAATAACCTTTCAAATCTGTAATTTGAACTTTTAGATAACGTCTGCATTAGATAAAATTATTCTTTCTTTTTTTCACTAACAGCATGACCCTTTCTGGCACATTTTGTGTACAGAATTACATGTTAAAGAGAATTAGATATGCATATTTATACATAGAAAAAATCCAGAATTTTCCCCTTATCACAGCCCTTTCTTAATTGGAAATGATCCAGATACTAAATGGGCATCAAAAATAACCTTAAGATTTTAATTTACACAAAAAACTTACTTAAAACATTTATCTCATTCACTGTACTTAATCTTTACTTTTAATAAGGGAGACATGAGACATCAACCAACATATGTTTCGTTCCAAAAGGCTGGACCACTTGAGGTAAGGAGTGGGGCTTGGGGGTTTTCAGATCACAGGTGGGAGACAAAGGTTGCATTCTTTTGAGTTTCCGATTAGCCTTTCCAAAGGAAGCAATCAGATGTGCATTTATCTCAGTGAGACTGTGAATAAAATGAGAGGCAGGCACTCTCTTAGCATCTCCCAGCTTGAATTAACACACTGACATTTTAAAATATCCAGCAAAGACAAACGTAAAATCCAGACAAAATATATGCTGACAATCACGAAGGCATTTCTATTTTTATTCCACCAATAATTTTAAAGCCAGCTTGTTTAGTGAAGTTATACTTAGGTCACATGAGCTTGAAAATTGCTTAGACTCATTTACTTAACTTGTGAGTGCTCTTTTATTTATAAGCCAGTTTGGTAGACACAACATATAATAATAGTGTACATACAAATAAACACATCTAGCCATCAATACACACATATAAATGAAGATCTAGTAGCTTGGAACCTTAGCCGTGAGATAGCACTACAAGTTTGCCAGTTTTACTTTGCCCCAATAGATAATTCAGGGAAGGTTGTGAACCAGAATTTTCGGTAAAGCAGTCTCCAAGGCAGTTTAATTTTTAAAGGCTAAACTTCCCCAGACTCCAAGGAGCACTGGGGCCAAACAGTACCAAAGGAGGGCATCACCCGTTAACCAGTCCCCCTGCTTAGAACAGCAGCACAACAGCCTAGACACAGGCAACACCATTCCACTTTCTCATTACACAGTAAACTTCATATTCTAAACAATTTTGGGGCCAAGCAGCATTGCAACTGGGAGAGAAAATTCTAAGAATGGCTTAATACTCGACCTCAGAACCTCTGCCAAGGGCGTCCCTTTTGGGAAGGTTGAGTACTGCAGGACCCACAGAGTGTCCTCCTAAACCAAGTTGGAAAGGAAAAGAGAGGGAAAGAGATTCCCCTGTATGGAGCATAAAGGAAAAAAAGAAAGGAGAAGAATAAATCCCAAACTTTGGGCTTACCTCTTCCTCCGGGCTGGCTCACCAAAGTATGGTAATGGTGGAGAGTGTCCAGGTTCTTGGCATCTTGAACAAATAATTGGACAAAACGCACAAAGCAAGGAAGGAATGAAGGGATTTCTTTTTTTTGGCCGGGCGTGGTGGCTCACGCCTGTAATCCCAGCACTTTGGGAGGCCGAGGCAGGCGGATCACCTGAGGTTGGGGGTTCGAGACCAGCCTGACCAACATGGTGAAACCCCATCTCTACTAAAAATACAAAATTAGCCAGGCGTGGTGGCTCATGCCTGTAATACCAGCTACTTGGGAGGCTGAGGCAGGAGAATCACTTGAACCCAGGAGGCAGAGATTGCGGTGAGCCGGGATCGCACCATTGCACTCCAGCCTGGGCAACAAGAGCGAAACTCTGTCTCAAAAAAAAAAAAAAAAAAAAATAGAAAATGAAAGTGTACTCTACAAGGTGGGATTGGGCCTGAATATAGTGGCTCAAAGACCCTGTTACAGAGGTTTTTTGGAGTTTAAATACTCTCTGCTTGGGGTACACCCTATGTAAATGAAGAAGATTAAGTAAAGCCACAAAGTCATTTACTGTGTATGCCCTATGGAGAGGAAGTTTCCTGTTACAGCTGAAGTGCGAATTGACCTTATGTTCCCTGCCTCCAGACCCTATTTTCCTGCCCCACCCCTGTCACCAAGTTTCTGTAGGAGTGTAAGAGCCAAACTTCTGTGGAAACCTTGCTCCAAGTGGCAAATCTACTGTCATAAAGATATGAGAAGTTTATTTTTTCTTTGGAAAAAGCCAATTAGCCAACACAGATGGTCACTTCAACCACCAAGTGATTTCAGGATGAACTGTATGTGACAAGTGGTGTTGTCAAGTCCTCATACTTGAGGACTACTTATTGTTAATCTTGAGAACTTGTATGCAACGGGTTGTATCTGCTTGACTATACAAAAAGGTGAGATTTCTTTCTATCTTTGCAGTCTCTTAGAGAATGGCATGGGATGTGCATTCCATTCTGGTTTAATGCTTATTAAAGATTTAAACTGTTGTTCTTTCTCTTCACCCTTATGGAAAGATTTTCTGGGTTGGAAGAATATTTTGTTTTAAATTATGTTTCTCCAACACTCAGTATGCCCCTTCTTGACCACGTTTCAAGAGACTAGAACTATGTAATTTTCAGCACAAATCTCGAAACTGTATTACAACATAAACAGGTCTTTTCTCAGGATCTAATTTCCCAAGGGCAGATCAGAGCCACTGTGCACAGTTCTAATGATGTTGGATGCCCAAGGATCATCTGCTTGGGAGTTCTTTTGAAGATGCACATAAGCCCACAAAAGTTTTCCAGGTGCTAGAAGTGGCCTGGGTTGAAAAAACAAAAACAAAAACAAAACCAAGGATAGCCACTGATTGGCATGAGGATAGCTCTCTTTTCTCTGCCATATGCCAATTCTTAGAAGCAGGATAATTTTAATTTCAAATTCAGCCTTTTAGGCCCATATTGTTTTAAAAAGCAAAGATGGAAGCAAAATGATTCCCATAGAGCACTTCGTGGTCAGATCCTGCCTGGAAAAAATTATTATTTCTGCCCTCGGGCCCTTTTAGAGGTCCCTGCATGGTAGGGGTAGAAGAGGGATAATGGGTAAGAAAACAGGCAGACCTCAGGAAGAAATGGAAAGAGCTCTCCATTGAGTGAGAGAGAATGGAAGTTTGTTTCACAAATTTCCCAAGTGGTTAGAAAGGGAGACTGAATATGTGATACAGTCTGTCACTTTACACTTGATGATTTATTTTGACTTTATGTAGGAATATTTATCACAGTAGTAAGAAAGATCGTAATATATTTTATAGCTATTTTTTCTGAATTAGAATATTTTCAATACCTATATATGATATAAGGGATTTCATATGTACTATGGCACATTAAACAATAAGAGCAGAGCCATTCAAAAGAATCAATGGCAGACATGAGCAGCCATCCCTGAGTGAAACAGCATTTGGCCTGTTGCTCCTTTGTCCAAACTTAAGAGGGCTGCAGAACCCATAGGCCCTCTTCAGGGAGGCCTGTTAAGGGAGGGGAAATGGTAGCAAGAGAGTTCTAGAGAGAGATTGAGATGTGTTTCCTGGACTTGTGGGTATATATGAAAGATAATGGTGCCTAATTACTAGTCTGGAGGTTTAGTAAGGAGGGACTTACGTTACCATAGTGTAGAAGAACCTGGGAAGAAAATAAATGCAATTAAACCCATGTACATGAATCTCCATGCCATTCTTTGTGATCCTTTAAAGACATAAAAGAGGGCTCTGTTTTTCCAGTGTTTACAGTGAAGAAGCCAGGAAACTAAAGGAGGAGGCAGAACTCTGGCAAAAATACACAAAGTTCCATAAGCAAAGGTGAGCTATGGTTTAAATATGTCTCCCAAAATTGACCTGTTGGAAACTTAATCCCCAATACAATTGTATTGGGAGGTATAACCTAATGAGAGGTGTTTAGGTCATGAGAAATCTGTCCTCATGGTTAGATTTATGCTGTTATTAAAAGGGCTTTGAGGAATGGGCTCTCTCTTGTGTTCTCCTGTCTTCTGCTATAAGGTGACACGGCAAGAAGGCACTTGCCAGATGCCAGTTTCTTGAACTTAGGGCTTCACAGCCTCTAGAACTGTAAGAAAATAAATTTCTGCTTATTATAAATTACCCAGTCTCAGATATTCTGTTGTAGCAGCACAACCAGAATAAGACACTGGGTTTAGAGGGACATGGGTGTACTGTATTGAGTGTTGTGAGTGACAGAAGGGCTGGAGCAAGCTGAACATGACCCAGAGAACACCACAGACACCCACACTCTCTGTTTGGAAAATACAGCTTGAGCCCCTGGCAGCAGACAGAATAAATCCCTATTAGGCCAAGGACTTAACTCCTTGGCAGTGGAGACTTATATAGGAAAAACTCTGCCTCCATTACCCCACCCTTCCTGTACCTAATAGAAGAAGTTTTTGACCCAATGAATAGAGCAGAGCAGGGAGAAAGAGGAGGGAAAGACACACTCTCATTTGAGAGCCAAGGTCCTGGAGTGTGAGAAGTTGGAAAGCAGACCATAATCTTGTCTCCCTTTTGGGAACGTCTTGTGGACAAATCCAGTCTGTTCTGTGACTGCTTTTCATAAATGAAAGTGACTATAATGCTATGCAACCTCCCAGGGTAGTAAGTGACCACACACACACATACACATACACATAGACACACTCACACAAAGGACAGAGAAATTCTACAAAGCAGAGTTAAAATCAGTGACTGCCCAAAATAAAACCAATATAATTTCATGTAAGTTAAGATGCCTCAGTAAAACAGAAAGGGATTTACATATATGTGTAAATAGTATCAAACAAAAGCATTGTGTTGCTGTGTTGTTTCATGTCAATAAATGTTAGATTTCTCTGTTTCTAACTCTAAAAATATATTTATATTCTAAGATTTTCCTAGAAAATGGTTTATTTCAAAGTGATTTCCACATTACTGCAGTAGAATTATACACACACCTTATATTTTAGTATCATTACACATCTGTTTCTCTCTCTTTCTCTCCTACAACAAAAGAGAAATATATTTCTACCCACCTTTATGACATCTTTTAAAGATCCTGCCATTACTGCTAACTCAACACAATCAAAATTCAAATTCTAACCTTCTCATTGCTCCCACCTCCTGACTTCCTGGAATCACTTTTAAACCTAATATCTCATTTCAATGAGTAGTTCTAAAGCCATAAAGTCACTTTGACACTTCGATTTCTTTCAATCTCAATAAATAATGTATCTCCGATAGCTTTTTATTTCAGTCTCAAATATCTACTATAGTTATACGCTTTCAAACTAATCATAGCCATAGCCACAAAAAATTAAAATAAAATATTTTCTTTTCTATTTATAGAATTTTTTTCTGATGGTTGGACCAACTTATAATAGCAATATGATTTCCCTTAAAGGTTATTTATTGGTTTTCAAGGCCTTTCATGTCTTTCTTATATATGCCACTTCGCTTATTCTTTTTATTATAAGGCCATTTACATCCCATAGTAAGAGTTATCTACAAACTTTCCAGTTGTTATGCCTGTCTGATTTAGTTTCCAACACACATTTTCTGTCCTAATTATTTTAGTCTTCACTTTTCTTCTCTGCTACAAATTCTCTATTCATTGTTACTTCTGTGTCTTGGCCCATTTTACCCCTTGTCTTCTCTGACACCCACATTGTAATCATCTTTCAAAGACACAGACATTTTAATGTATTTATCAAATCTCATTTGGCTGCTTAAATCCCTACTAACTTCCTTGAAAAGAGACAACACAAATTACTGAAACAGAGAGGATTTTTAAAAAATTTTCAAATTTTTAATTTTTATGGGTTTATAGTAGGTGTATATATTTATGAGGTACATTAAATGTTCTGTTACAGTTATGCAATTTGAAATAATCGCACCACAGAGAATGGGGCGTCCGTCCCCTGAAGCATTTATCCTTTGGGTTACAAACAATTCAATTACATGTTTCTAGCTATTTTAAAATGTACAATTAAGTTTTTATTGACTATAGTCCCCTTGTTGTGCTATCAAATAGTAGTAAGCAAGGAGGGCTTTTTTATAAAGAATGCTTTAACCATGTATACAAGGAATGAAAAGATAAAAAAAGGACAGGGGAACCCAGAGTTACCACAGAAAGCAGCTGAGATTGCTAGGGCTACAGAGGATAAAGAAAAGAGGCTGGTATTATTAAAAGTTCAGGAGAGCTCAGACAGACTTCTTATGACCTCCACCAGCCGCCAGGTTAGCTGGTTCTAGTATATGTGAAAACAGGATAACAAAATGCCGTGGCAGATTTGGAACAAAAACAGGAAATTGGACCTAACTATGGGTGGAACAATTGCCATCCTCAGGGTAAACATCAATAATTTGGGTAACACAGAAGGAAACAGGAAGCCAAGTGCCCTCTCATTCCTATGATCAGTTACTATAGGAAGAACCTTTCACTGAGTCAGCTGGTATAGGAAAAATGTGATATGAAGATTCACAGACTTAGCATCACAACACAGTATGGAAAGGTGATTTTGTAGCTGAGAAAAAGTAGCTATACACCCAGCACATTTGTCAAGCTTTAAATACACTAGGAAAATTCACGCTGAATTATATTGCCCACATATTTGAAAATTTATTCTTGCTTAGAAACTCAGCAGACAATGCCTTATATAGTATTTTGATTAAACCTCTGTATTTATAAAAGCTTATCAAACTAAAAAAAGGATAAAAATAAATAAATGTTCCATGTTAAATTGTTGATTGACAAATTGACTCAGTTGCGTTAGCTTATGTATCTTGCATGTTACTTTGTGAATGTTCAAGCTCAATCACTACTTAAATTAACTGTCGGTGTTATCTAGATTTAAGTATACCTTAATTATCTTGATTCTAGCAGTTTGAATGGTCACGAAGCTTTATTACATTTACAATTGTTATCAAGTTTTAAAAAAGACAACAATGATATATATAGCACCAATTAATCCTCTGCCATTATTGGAGAAATGTGGATTTACCACCTAAGCTACTCTCAGTAAATTTTACATTTTATATTACTGCATGTTCAGCATTTTTAAGCCTATCAGTAGTATATTCCCATAATAAATATATATTTTAAGATTCAGTATTAGATGATTTCAGGCAATAAAATTATATTAATATTTTAATGAGATTATTAAATGGCTTCATTTGGTATTCCTACTGTCACAAGGACGTTTAATCATTCTCCAGCAAACTGGAAATAATGCCATCACTTTATTCTGTCTCTTATGAATAGTCCAAAATAAACACTTCCAAATTTAGGGTTTCTCCCAAAATCAAAATGGATAAACCAAGAGAAGAATAATACATAATTTTATCACTTCTCAGCCTTTTGGCTAAGATCAAGTGAAGAATACTACATAATTTTGTATGTAAGTATACATAAAATAAAGAGAGCTGAAAAAGTATTGAAAACAAATGCTAGTGGATTCTATAGAGATGCTTTTGGGCAGAGTCCAATGAGCTGAAAAAATTAGATTGTTTGAAGGTTTTAAAGGAAGAATTTAGAAGCATATATGCTCTTTCCTACCTCCACAACAATGCCCCCCAAAAAACTAAAAATTATGAATTCTGTTAGCTATAGACACAATCAAAATTCACATCCTATGGAGTTGTTAATTCTGGACTCACCTAAGACAGACACACTAAATATGGAGGTGTAGTGCCATCTTGAAAACTGGGTCTACACATTGAAGATGAAAGGTCTACAACTTCTCTCAACCTGGTTTCCACAATGTCTGAGGCTAGACTGTTGCCCTAACTGCAATTTTCAAAGTAAGAGCTAGGAGAATTTCTTTCTGTGAACATTTATTTATCAAGGAGATGAAATGCCAGAAAATAAAATTTGAGAATCTGTATTTTAAAAGTTTTTCTTATCAGTTAGTCCCACTCAGGCTTTTAAAACATTTTGGTGCCTCATTATTAATTATAAAGGCACAACTATGCACCATTTAATCATTTTCCTAAATTGTTTATTTTTTCTCTTCTTGCCATATGTCAGAGTTGTAGTTTTCAGCATGTTGAATTTAGGCTTAGCTTCAGGATTTGTTTTGGTCAACAGAATGTGAGTATGTGAGCAAAAGTGTTTTTTTTTTTTTTTTCACTTTTCAGCATGTTGAATTTAGGCTTAGCCTCAGGATTTGTTTTGGTCAACAGAATGTGAGTAAAAGTGGATTTTTTCATTCTCGGATAGAAACTTTAAGAGCTTGTGTTTGTCATAGTCATTGGATACAATCTGTATTCCATTCCCATGCTGCTTTAAAGAACTACCCGAGACAAGGTAATTTATGAAGAAAAGAGGCTTAAGTGACTCATATTTCCACAGACTGTACAGGAAGCCTGGTTGGGGAGGCCTCAGGAAACTTAACAATCATGGCAGAAGGGCGAAGGGGAAGCAAGCACCTTCTTCATGTGGCAGAGCAGGAGGAAGGGAGAGTGAAGGGGGAACTGCTACACACTTTTAAACAAACAGATATTTTGAGAACACATTGACTATCACGAGAACAGCAAGGGGGAAGTCCACCCTTATGATTCAATCACCACCCACCAGGGCCCTCCCCCAACATGGGGCATTACAATTCAATATGAGATTGGGGTGGGGACAAAGAGCCAAACTATGTATCACAATCCATCACTTCCACTCCATCAGCCTGGGTCAAAGAGGGAACATGATGATGACACAGAGCAGAATCCCCAACACACAATTTTATAAATGGTTAGCAACAGACAGAAATTAAGCACTGCTTTAGTCCTAAGATTGTAAAGATTTTTAAATTTCAGCATAGGTAGTTATGCTTAGTGAAATCACAATGAAAATTATCAAGGCATTTGAGGAAAATATATAATGAAAGACATATTTCAAAGCTAAGAAAAGGAAAAATGATTTAAATAAAAAATATTCATGTATATACTTTGAGACAAACCTTTAAAAATAAGAAATCTTCTCAAAATTAGAAGAGGAAGCACTATATATTTTTTTTAAAAGAATAGTGGTCAATAAAATAAATAACAGAAAACAAATAGTATATCTTTTTTTTGAGACGGAGTTTTGCTCTTGTTGCCCAGGCTGGAGTGCAATGGCGTGCGATCTCGGCTTACCACCGCAAACTCCACCTCCCAGGTTCAAGCGATTCTCCTGCCTCAGCCTCCTGAGTAGCCAGGATTACAGGCATGTGTCACCACACCTGGCTAATTTTGTGTTTTTTTAGTAGAGACAGGGTTTCGCCATGTTGGTCAGGCTGGACTCGAACTCCTGACTTCAGGTGATCTGCCCGCCCCAACCTCCCAAAGTGCTGGGATTACAGGCATGACCCAAAATAAGAGATGAGACATGCAAAATATTATAAGATACAGATTGAGAAAATTCCTCATGGATTGAAAAAATTTATATAGATTAAAAAAATACTGAAGATACAAATATTAGCATTCTCCAACATCCTCATAATGTGAATTACAGAATACAATAAATAAAGAAAATATGAGGAAATAAAAATAAGTTAAATAAGAAAATATACTAAATTAAATATATAAATTATTATTTTGAAACGAATATTCCAAAAGAAAAAGGCCAATAAAAGGAAAAAATAAATAAATTTATAACCTCATACCAAAACCTATCATTGTAAAATTTGAGAGGAAGGGGAAATTGTTTACTCTAAAATGTTTAGACATCTAAGTGGCTTTTACAACTGGAATATAGAATATCAAGAAAAAAAGTCTCCATATTTTGAGAGAACATCCTTTAAAATCCAGAATTATTTATGTGAAGCCACGACTTATGGGAAAGTATAAAAAAATATTTTATCAATAATGTTTCTCTAAACAGATACTTCACCAACTCCGTGAACTTCTCAAAAAGTTACTGAAGAATGTGTTCCATCCAATTGTGGGAGTAAACAAAGACAGAAGAATATAAGAAATGCTGTAATTGGAAATAAGTGATCTTGCTTAAGAATAAGGTAAACACATTTTCAGAATAATGGAGAAAAAAATACTCAGTAGAAAAATTTGCGAAAATAACAAAGAAGGACACTAGGAGATCTGTCTCCAAGGTGGGAATAAAAAGGGAATGAAGAAAGGAAAAGACAAGGAAAGAAAAGGGAGGAAAAATGAAGAGAAACTTTAGAAATAAAAACTAATGTCTTTGAACATAATGAGGGAAGTTTTTTTGTATTTGTTAGTGTGATCGTTAATACTGAATGTCAACTTGATTGGATTGAAGGATGCAAAGTATTGTTCCTGTGTGTGTCTGTTAGGGTGTTGCCAAAGGAGATTAACATTTGAATCAGTGGACTGGGAAAGGCAGACCCACCCTTAATGTGGGTGGGCACAATCTAATCAGCTGCCAGCACGACCAGAATAAAAGCAGGCAGAAGCCCGTAGAGAGATCAGCAAACTTAGCCTCCTGACCTCCATCTTTCTCCCATGCTAGATGTTTCCTGCCCTCAAATCTTGGACTCCAAGTTCAGTTTTGGGACTAGGACTGGCTTCCTTGCTCCTCAGCTTGAAGATGGCCTATTGTGAGACCTTGTGATCATGTGAGTTAATACTCCTTAATAAACTCCCCTTTGTATGTACATTTATCCTATTAGTTCTGTCCCTCTTAAAGAACCCTGACTAATACAGTTAGTATTTCAAAATTAATTCATAAGTACATGATATGGTTTGACGCTGTGTCCCCACCCAAATCTCACCTTGAATTGTAATTCTCATAATCCTCACATGTTAAGGGTGGGACCAGGTGGAGGTAAATCGTGGGGGCTGTTCCCCCATGTTGTTCTCATGATAGTGAGTGAGTTCTCAGGAGATCTGATATTTTGTTTTGTTTTGTTTTACATTTTTATTTTGAGACGGAGTTTCGCTCTTGTTGCCCAGGCTGGAGTGCAGTGGCGTGAGCTCGGCTCACCACAACTTCTGCTCACCGCAACCTCTGCCTCCCGGGTTCAAGCGATTTTCCTGCCTCAGCCTCCTGAGTATCTGTGATTACAGGCGTGTGCCAATGTGCCACCACGCCCAGCTATTTTTGTATTTTTAGTAGAGACGTGGTTTCTCCATGTTGGTCAGGCTGGTCTCAAACTCCCGACCTCAGGTGATCTGCCTGCCTCAGCCTCCCAAACTGCTGGGATTGCAGGAGTGAGCCACAGCGCCTGGTCGATTGTGTTACATGTTTTATAAGTGTCTGACACTTCCCCTGCTTACAGTTCTCCTTCCTGCCACCCTGTGAAGAAGCTGCCTTGCTTCCTCTTCGCCTTCTGCCGTAATTGTAAATTTCCTGAGGCTTCCCTGGCCATGCTGAACTGTGAGTTTAACTTTCTTTTATAAATTACCCAGTCTTGGGTATGTCTTTATTAGCAATGTTAGAATGGACTAGTACAGTATACAAAGTTAGAAAACGAAATAAATTAGAAAATTAGATCTTTAATAAAGACACTCAAAATCAATAAATGCAATGTAATCATAACATATTCTGTCTTAGATCTGAATTTTTACTCAGTCACATAATGTAGACATTGACTGCTAATAGCACCAAAAAGGTGGTTAAATTTTATTGAGAGATTTAGGAAAATGAAAATAAAGTTATGTGTACAGGCAGTGGCAAATTTAAGATATTATAGACTTCATTCTACATTAACATCAATATATGAAGCACGTAAAAAAGAGCAAGAAATGGTGGTGAATTGGAAGTATGAAAGCAAATAGCAGATAACCTTAATGACTTAAAAGGGATTGTAAGGAAAATAAATTTAGAATGAGGAGTGATAAATGAGAATGATTGTTACTTGTAACTTCAGGACAAACATTACTTTTTAATTTTTTTATTCTAAGTGTACATTTATGTAATATAAATGCTGCATATTAACTAAAATAATTAAATGTTAGCATTTAAAGTTCTATTTTATTATGGTTTTTATTCACTTTTGAAAGGATTGCAGAAGAATTTGAATAAAATAAATACAGTGGTGCTATAACATCAATGAACATGATATTTTTCTGTTATTAATACTATGAGAATGCAGAGTTATCCAATGAGTTATTAAAAAAAAAAGAAATAAAAACCCAACAAGGAAATGTATTTATTTCTAGACTAAGATTTTTTAAATGTTATAAAATTGTTCCAGCAATGGATTAACATTGACCAAAAAAAAAAAAAAATCTAGATGAAGAAAAAAAGACTTATTGAACATAAGTGAGAAAAATGTGAAATGTTTATATGTATATACTAGCCATAATTTGATCTATTGTTTCAAAGGCAAAAGACATGAAAATATAGCCATCAATTTTTTTATTTTAATTTTAATTTGCAAGTAAAAATTATATGTATGCAAAAGATGATTTTTTAAAAATCATGCAAAAATGATTTTAAAAAATATGTATACTTTGTGGAATGGCTGAATTAAGCTACTTAACATATGCATTACCTCACATACTTACTGTTTTGTGTGTGTGTGTGGTGAGAACACTTAAAATCTATTATTAGCAATTTTCAAATATAAAACATATTGTTATTAGCTGTAGTCACCATGATGTAAAGTTGATATCTTGAACTTATTCCTCCTGCCTAACTGGAATTGTGTATCCTTTGATGAATATGTCCCCAGTTCCCTCAATCGCAGCCTTTGGTAAACACCATTTTACTCTCCATCTCTGTAAGTTTCACTTTTTTCCACTACATACGTAAGTGAGATCATATGGTATTTATCTCTCTGCACCTGGCTTATTTCAACTTAACATAATAACCTTCAGGTTTACACATGATGTTACAAATGACAGAAATTTATCCTTTTTTTAAGGCTGAATAGTATTCCATTGTGTATATATATAACACTTTCTTTATCCGTTTATCCATTGACAGACACTTATTTGATTTCGTATTATGGCTACTGGAGATAATGCTGAAATGAACATAGAAGTGCAGATATCTCTGCAACATACTGATTTTAGATCCTTTAAATATATACCCAGCAATGGGATTGCTGGATCATATGGTAGTTCCATTTTCAGTTTTTTGAGAAGCCTTTATACTGTATTTGATAATAGCTTTATTAATTTACATTCATACCAACAGTGTGTGAGGGTTCCCTTTTCTCTATGAATCACCAACACTTGTTATCTTTTGTCTTTTTGATAACAGTTATTCTAACAGGTGTGAGGTAGTATCTCATTTTGGTTTTAATTTGCATTTTCCTGATGATTAGTAATGTTGAACATTTTTTTCATATACCTGTTAGCCATTTGTTTGTCTTCTTTTGAGAAATGTCTATTTAGGTCCTTTCCCAATTTTTAAAGTTTTCTTACAAAATTGAGTTATCTGAATTTCTTGTTTATTTTGGATATTAGCCCCTTATCAGATATATGTATTGAAAATATATTCTCTCATTCTGTAGGTTGTCTCTTCACTTTTTTTTTTTTTTTTTTTTTTGCTCTACAGAGCTCTTTTGTTTGATATAATCCCATTTGTCTATTTTTGCTTTTGTTTCCTGTGCTTTGATATCATGTCAAAAATGAATTGCCCAGATCAATATCCTGGAGCTTTTTCTCTAAGTTTTCTTCTAGTGGTTTTATAGTTTTAGGTGTTACATTTAAGTCTTTAATTCATTTTTAGTTGATTATTGTATATGCAGTGATATAATGATCCAATTTAATTCTTTTGCATGTAGATATTCAGTTTTCCCAGCACCATTAATTGACAAGTTTGTCCTTCCCACATGGTGCATTCTTGGCACCTCTGTTGAAAATGAATTTACTCTAAATGTAGGGATTGATTTCTGGGTTCTCTTTTCTGTTCCATTGGCCTATTTTTTTTTTTCAAGTGCCAACTATTAATGATATTTACCAGGGTTTGGGATTGAAGCTAACATATTTTATTATATGTAATACCTAATGTCATATATTTTTTTACAAGGGTGATTTGCATCTCAAAAATAATTGAAAAGTGTTCTAAGAACCAAAAAGGAAACCACAAGCAAATAAAAAATAAGATGTCAAGTCACAGAGATTCTTATAACTGTAAAAAAACCCCTCAAAATTCAGACAGAAAGAATAGACTTAAAAGGAGCAGTAAACAATCCAATAATGATAGATGATCTCCAACTAAAAACCCAGATGTAGCCTTAGACCCTTTCCCTGAATTTTCTGAAGCTCAGTGATAATTCTAGAGGTTGGATACAACAGTGAGGAAAATATATTTAACTAAGAATAGATAGAATTATGTTCTTGTTCTGTCCAAAAGAAATTAAATTGTCATTTAAAAAGTAAAGCAAAACAAATTATTTTCTTACCCACCTCTTTTCTTAACTTAGGGTCATTCTAAGTAAATATTATTCAGTCTGATCTGTTGTTATTAATTCAGGTGTATCAATAATGAATACATTCAGATTTTACATAAATAAAGCTATAAATGGTTACAATAAAATATTCTGGATATAAACTCAGGCAGGGTCTGTGTCAGGTTAAAATTTCCCTGAATTTGTATACTTGTAAAAACAAATATAATTTATCATTTATGTGCTAGCAATTAAATTATAAAATATATATCAGTATTGTATATGATATATTGTATATGATATATGAAAGACTGTTTTATGAAGTACCCCAGGATAACCTGGTTTCATCGTTACATATGCTAAATGTGATGCTACAATTAGCACACTTGGTAATTCAGGTAATATTTTAATTAGTCAGGCTAAATATCTACATATAGGGTAAATACTGCTGTAATAGTCGCACTATGCCCAGTAATTATAATTTATGAAACAAGTAAAAAGAAATATTTTAATATAAAGAATGCAGAGTTACCCAATAAGTAATAGAAAAATAAAGTGAGAGAAATCAGAACCCCACAAGGAAATTTATTCATTTCCAACCCAATAATCTTTTTTTGCTCAAGGATTCTAAGTTCTAGTAGATTTTTTGAATGTTATCATGCTATTGTAAAAACAAGAGAATGTGTCTTACATTTGAATGTGTCTCACAAAGCATTTATTCATTGTAATGATAATCAAATATATAAGCATTTTATATTTGTTTCTGATATGCATTAATAAATGTTTTGTACAGAAATACACTATTGTGTTCGCTTGCTCAAGAAACAAATTTTTAAAAGTTATGGATACGGCCAGCACTGGCAATGTAAATGTTTTATATACAAAATATGTAGATTTTTATGGCTACTTTTTTATTTAGTTAATCTCCAAAAATATGTTTCTTCATCTTCAGATTCTACATTTCTGAAAGATCCTATAGGGATCAAGTTTAGGAATCTATATATACTACAAAACAGTTACCAATACTACAGATTTGGCATAATTATAATATATGTAGAAGAGAAATCAGTTTCATAAAATTCCTAAATGGTAGTTGGAAAATATAAGTATTTAGACAAATATTTATTTGCTTATTACTGAGGACTACTCATAACTTGTTTTTTGGGATGGCCAATGAATAATCATGTATTGTTACACCATTGACACCTCTTAGCCTTAGAATGTATAATGGCACATATAATTTTAATGAATTAGGGAAGTGTCCAGTATTGTGTTTCAGAAATGGTCAAGAAATTGCATTCTTCTAAGAGGTCAAGGAAGATGATGGTTTACAATTATTTGTTGGATTTAGCAATACGGAAATGATTGGTAGCCTTAGCAACATCTATTAAAACAAAAGATTGATATAGAAAAACATCACAGAAATGATAAGCAAAATAATGACAAAACTAATATAATGTTTTAGGTAGAATTCTCTGCCATCGTGCACAAGCTCTGCCCTTTCAGTGTAAATGAGGCCTGTAAATATGATGGGAGAGTCATTTCCATATTATTAGGTTATATCATATGACAAAGGTAATGAAGTAATCACACCAGTGATGACATTATACAATATGTCATTAAATTATGTCAAATAAGACTATGGTTTACCCTTGAACAACACATGTTTAAATTGTAAGTGTCCACTTACACATAGATTTGATTCTGCCTCTGCCACCCGTGAGTCAGCAAGACTACCTCCTCCTTTTTCTCCTTCTTCTCAGTCTACTCACCTTGAGGACAACCAGCATGAAAACCTTTACGAAGATCCACTTCCACTTAATGAATAGTAAATATATTTTCTATTCCTTATGATCTTTGCAATAGCATTTCTTTTCTCTAGCTTACTTTGATATAAGAGCACAGTAACGGCTTCACGTGGTGGCTCACACCTGTAATCCCAGCACTTTGGGAGGCCAAGGCAGGTGGATCACAGGGTCAGGAGGTAGAACCATCCTAGCCAACATGGTGAAGCCCCATCTCTACTAAAAACACAAAATTAGCTGGGCGTGGTGGCGGGTGCCTGTAGTCCCAGCTACTCAGGATGCTGAGGCAGGAGAATGGCGTGAACCCCAGAGGCGGAGGTTGCAGTGAGCCGAGATCACACCACTGCACTCCAACCTGGGCAACAGAGCAAGACTCTGTCTCAAAGAAAAAAAAAAAAGCACAGTAAATTAAGTGGAATTATATATAACATACAAAACATGTGTTAACTGTTTATATTACTGATAAGGCTCCTGGTCAACAATAAGCTATTAGTAATAGCCTATGATGTAATACAGAAATAGTGAACTATAAAGTACATAATACAAATAATAAATAACTCATAAGTTTCCAGAGTAGGGAGAATCAATTGCTCAGGTGGAAAATAGAAAAAGAAATAAGCCTACAATTAATTATTAAATGAGTAAAGGAAGACAAAGTGGGTGCCTTGTCTTTGTCTGCTTGAGATTTAATGTGGAGATAGGCAATATAAAATTAGGCAAAACTTCTTTGGATAGTTTTGAAGAGATATTTGCAGTGACCTAGAGGGACTAAATCAACTACCTAATAGGAGCAGAACAGAAGTAGCAAGAATCAGAGAAAATATCTCATACATTTTAAGCTGAAATTCTGAAGCCCTAATGATTTTTGTTTAGCATGAGAAGACAAATATGAAATATGCCAGTGTGCTAATGTAATGGGCACTATAATACACCATTAGAAATTTCTTTCAGCATGGAAGGACTTTTGTCCCAGCTACTAGGAGTGAAATTGGATGTCATGCCTAAAATTTCATCTCACTATTGCCCTTTGCTTTAAAAAAGTAATTTTGCCCAATTTCTCATCCATTTCTGCATCCAGTGATTGGTCACTGTGGATATATAAAAATCCGATCTCTTCTCTCAGTATGACATATCCTTAAAGTGCCTTTCAGTTTTTAATATCCCTGCAAGGTCAGCTGAAACTTTTATTTGTACTACATTGCTGTCCAACTTCTTTCTCTGCCCAGTCATGCTTTCATTTCCTCCCCTCAGAAGTTGATCACTAGAGCACTCCCCAATAAATACATGGCATGCTGATTCTTCTGTCAAAGCATATGCTTCCTTGGGAAACATATTTATCAATGTTTCTAGAATTGGTCTGAGAAAGCAGACACTAATTGAAGGGTGGTAATGAGGCCTTCATTGTTTGAGGGTCAAGCATAAATAGTGCTTATTTCTGCTAAGAGCTAGCAACATATTTGTTAAAATTCTCACTAGTGGTGAAATGTGATGATATACCACTGGGAGAAAATGCACTAGCACTTGTTCCATGTTTATCATTTGAAAAATATGGGGGAGATAGCAATTATAAGGAAAATGGAAATAGATGGATGTTGGTGAAGAGAAATACACTACAAGGCCAAGGATGATTAATCATTAATTAAAGGCTTTATGTAATAGTACATAGACAAAGCTGGCAGCTTATTAAGAGCATCCATCAGCAAAATAGCAAAGTTCAAGACAAGACCACTGAGTTCCAAAGAAATGTAAGCATTTATGTTATGCTTGTGTCCAGGCTTTAAATAGGAAAGAATGGAATGCTCTGATAGGAGATAGAGGCATCTGGGCACTGAACATTCTATACTCTCGAAAACTCAGATTATCTTGAATCCTCTGAATCTGAATAAAAGGCTCATTCCTTCTTCGTTGTGTATAGCAGACCTTCCTTACATGAATAAAACACAGAGGCCTCTGCCCTGAAAACCAAAACAGAGTTTCCTCAAAATCTGCCTCCATTAGCCTTCTGCCTGTAAGTACCATAATTAGCATTAAGCCAAAATGTGATCTGTCTGGTGAAATGCTGAGTCTATTAACGGCGCAAGAGACCCTTAAAGAAATATAGAAATATAGATACTGGACACGGTGGCTCACACCTGTAATCCCAGCACTTTGGGAGGCCGGGGCGGGCAGATCACCTGAGGTTAGGAGTTTGAGGCCAGCCTGACCAACCTGGAGAAACCCTGTCTCCATTAAAAATACAAAATTAGCCTAGTGTGGTGGCACATGCCTGTAATCCCAACTACTCAGCAGGCTGAGGCAGGAGAATCGCTTGAACCTGGGAGGCGGAGGTTGCAGTGAGCTGAGATCACGCCATTGTACTCCAGCTTGGGCAACAAGAGCGAGATTCCATCTCTCTCTATATATGTATAGATATAGATATATGCTTCACAGAGTGTATCACCCACCCAAGGACCCTAGAATACAGTGCAAACGTGATGAAGATATGTCTTTAAAAACTTAGGGAAATAAATGGCCGATGTTAAGTTGAGTAGAAGTAAAAGATTTTTACACAAAGACTGGAAGTATGGATCAAAGTGTTCAAAGAACAAGACTTATCAGATTGATTATACTATGGAAGATTGCACTACTCACCAGTTGACTACGTTGTCAGGAAGGGTACAGGAGATATTCTAGTGACCAAGGTAATAAAGAATGGTAAGAGGGATTGTAGCATCCTTTAGAAGTCTGATGATCAACCTGCAGCTGGGGTCCAAGCCTGGATGGTATATTCTGTAAGTTTTATATTTATATATACTTATACCTATATTTATATATCCTTTAATTAAATTTATGTTCCATTTGTTCTTGATTAGAATTCAGACCTACATTTTTTCTCCTGGATCCCACCAGCACGTGTTGGCTAGGTTGTACAACTCCTTAAGGGATAGAAGTAGGAGATGCCATTTTAGAACTTGGTTTATTGAGTAATAAAGATGATACAAAACTGAAATTACAGAAGCCAGGTGGTAGCACTTAACTGACAGATTAAAGAAAACACAATAATCATGAGTGGCAAGGCTGGCGTCTCAGTTATGGGTATACGATCCTCAGAGAGCCAATGCAGGTGCTTAATTAAGAAACAGCATCCCTAGGGAAAAGATAAGTGGTCTTCCAAGAAGAAAACTGATCTATCTGTACAACCTAAACTGTTGATGATCGAGAGGTTGCATAGATCCCTATCAATAAAAGGCATATCTCTTTCCCTGTTTCCATATCTGAGCCAGTTTATAGGCCCATAGTTGATAGGTCCGTGGTTCTTTGTTCCCTGAAAGGATAGCCCTGCAACTTTATGGTGAATATAATGATTTCCTCAGTTTTTCCTCAATGGAACCAGTGGCCATTTGCTTGGGCAAGAATATGTTGGGAATGAGAAACACCTCAAACATGGGGAGAATATTACACAGTCAGAATCAATACTAATAGTAGGGAAAAAAGACATTCTCAAGGTTCTCTGTTAGGAAGGGAGACATGTGGTGACTGGTCACTAGTCCTAGCCTAGTTCCACCTCACCTTTGGTTCACTGGTTCCATAGAACTACCTGTTGATTTGTTTCCTAGTGTCTGAAGAACATACTTGGTAGATATCCCAATCTGTGTATTGATTTCTTGGACTATGGGGTAAGACTTATTATCTACAGTAGAAAATGAAAAAGTGGAAGCCTCTAAAATGTCCCACCTTAACTTCTTCCATGGCTGTAAATCAAAAACAATGTTTTTCCTCATGAGAATAAATTATAATAGTGCCACCCTAAAATACATAAAAAGGACGTAAAGATGATGGCCCTTGATATAGCTTGATTTAATTCATCAGACATGCCTCTCTAGAAGCCAAATAGACTCAAGATAATTGCAGTAGACCTTCACAGATTTAAATAAGTAGTATTCTTCATCGCAATTGCTATGCTACATATGTGGCATCTTTGCTGTAAGATAAAATGCCAACTTGATATATGTACATGATGTGCATTTACCTATTGTATGCAGTCTTCTTCATCCCTATCAGAAAGAAGGATTGCTATGGTTTGAATGTGTCCCCCAAAGTTAATGTGTTAGAAACTTAATCCTCAATGCAACAGTGCTGGGAGGTTGAACATTTAAGAACTGATTAGATTATGATGATGGGGCCATAATTAGTGGATTAATGCCATTATCAATGGAGGGGTTTAGTTATCATAGTGGATTTCTTACAAAAAGATGAGATTGCCCATCTTCCAGCTGTCAAGTACTCACTATCTTGTCCTTCTGCCTTCTGCCAAAAATGATGCAGAAAGAAGGCCCTCATCAGATGCCAGCATTTTGAAATGGACTCCCCAGGCCCCAGAACTGTGAGAAATACATTTACATTGTTTATGAATGACCCAATCTGTGATATTCTCTTATAGTAGCAAAAAATGAACTAAGACAAGGATCATAAACAGTTCATTTGTGTAGGGTGAAAAACACTGTATACATACAAATCTTGAACTAGGCCATGGTAAAAGTCCCACTTTGTCTAAAGATAATTGTTCTTTCTAGCTTCCTACAGCGTAGCAAAATGATCCACTATATTGACGACATTATGCAAATAAGATGGGATAAGGAAGAAATGGTAAGTTCATTGGAGGCCTTTTTAAGAACAAATGTGCTACAAAACTCTGAAGTTTCACGGCTGTCACATTTATAAAATGTATAGAAAACCAATAATCTGGAGCATGAAGTTCAATGTAAAAAAAAAATGATTCAATCATTGTATCTAAACTTCCACCATTTAAAAGAATCACAATGTCCTGTGAGACACATTGAGTTGTTAAGACAGTATATTCTACATGGGAATGTTGTTTCAACCCATATAAAAATGTAATAAAAGTTGCTAGAGTTGAGTAAGGCTCAGAGTAGGAAAGGGCTAAGACAAGCTTGGGCCGAGGTATAAATGATATTGGAGATACTAGTAATGGTAAAACATGCTCAATGTGACTTAGGCAAAATGTAGACACCCCAGAGTGCTGAACAAGGCTATGTTAAGTGGCAGAGTATTTATTATATATGTCAAGTGGCATAGTATATGTTATGTATGTTAAGTGGCATATGTTAAGTGGCATATATGTTATACATATGTTATTTATCAGTTATATATAACATAAGCATATATGTTATATATGTGGCATATGTTAATTGGCATATTATGTCAAATATGTTAAGTGGCATATTATATGTTGTATATGTTAAGTGGCATATGTTATATTATATATGTTAAGTGGCATATTACATATCTTAAGTGGCAGAGCCTTTATTCAAAGTGCTGAACATGGCTATGTTAAGTGGCAGAGTATTTATTGTTTTTAAAAATCATTTCTCACTTGGTCCCAGTACACCATACTACTGGGCTTGTCAAAAATGGAACACAAGGCTGTGGTTCATCCAGTGACAACATATGGCAAACTGCCCATTCTGAGCTGGGTTGAGTCACCCTGAATAAGTCACAAGGTTGGTGTGCCCAGCAGCAGTCTACCATAACATCAGACGGGATATATACAGGATTGGGCATGAATAGGGCCTGATGGCACAGCAAGTGGTTTAGTTCCCCATACCATCCTCCATTGATTCACCTGTAGCTCTCCATCAGCTCACACATGTGTTCAGGTCACATGTGTTCACTGAGAGAAGAAAAATAGCAGTTTAAGTTATGTGAACTATGCTTAATTTATCAGGCCTAGAGATATTTGAGTAGGGGACTTTAGTCACACCCACACCCCCCATGCCCAGGGGCAGCTGTTTAAAGGTACTTTGTTCCTGACTAGCAGTCTCACCCATTATCTTCATGTTACTGAAATTTGTGATACAAATAACAATGTGTAGCCCACTAATAACTTATGCTGTTTTAAGGTAAATTATTGGTAAACAACTTAGAATTTGCCTCTTCTTTCTTCTTAAAAACCCAGTTATAACTGTTGCTAATTGGATTGTATATTAAGGGTAACTTAAATCTATGTTTCCAAGTAGCCTTCAGATAAACTCTTTACCTAATCATAATTTCTAATCATTGTTATTTTAGGTTGAGTTTGACAGAGGGAATTATTCTTGATCAGTTGATAGGGGAAAAGTGGCTGAGACTGGTTGACAATAAATTGGCCTAGCACGTGGATAGGAGCCAAAAATGAACTATTGCTGCATAACAACCTCAGTCGAGTGTCCCTGAAGACTATGAACTCACAGGCTATAACAAATGGTTTGGAAAGTAGGTCAAAGCAAAAGACTGGATAACTGGGTCAAGGAGGTATCGAGAAGAGGCATGCCAATGGTCCAATGAAAGCAGGCACGAAGTGGAAGGAAGTTTTGGAAGGCAGCCTTGTAAATCATGCTGAATATAGTAGTGGATGTTGCCATGTGATTTTTGGAAACCTATTCTGCACTGCAACTGCTGAGAGTGCTGCAAGTTACAGCCTTTACTTTTCAGCCCTTTCCTTGGATCACCCATGACCAAAGAACACCAACTTTTATCTAATAACTGATCAATGAAAAGTGATACAAAGGTAGATCTCAATGCCCATCTTAATCAATTCTGAAGGACAACCTCAGGTCCAGAGTTTACTGAGGACTTTCATAAAGCTTTTTTTGAGAATATATGTGTATTACTCAGGATTCTCTAGAGAAACAGACCAATAGGATCTAACTTATCTATCTATCTATTATCTATCTATCATCTATATATGTACATATATAACTATATCTGTCTATCTATACTGAGAATTATAAGGAATTGGCTTACATGATTATGATGGCTGAGCAGTACCAAGATCTGTAGTTAGCAAGCAGAGACCCATTAACACCTGTTTCCAAAGACTGGAAAAGACCTTCACTATTCCTAAAGACAGTCAGGCAGGAGAAGTTCCCTCTTACTCAGCCTTTTGTTCGATTCAATGATTACATGATGGACTAAGGCACACCCACATTAGGGAGGACAAAAGACTTCACTATAATTCAAATATTAGTCTTATCCAGAAACATACTAACAGACACACCCAGAATAATGTTTGGACAAATGTCCTATTACTCCACAGCCCAGTCTAATTGACATACAATATTAACCATTATAATACTACATCCTAACTTTTATTTATACTTAGTCTGGCTTCTTGTCCTAGGCCCATAGATGCTGATGCAGAGCACTCCTCAGATGCTCCCTGCGTGCTCATCCTTGTTTCAGAGTCTGTTCTCAGGGAAGCCAATTTGCAACAGCCAACAAAGCCCCAGGGACAAATAATGCAAAATGGAAGAGAATCTATTAGTCTGTCTTATTATCTAAATATACATTTATCTTAGAAATATATAACATATATACATGGATATAGTGTATATATAAGTTAGAAATAATATATATACAGTATATGATAGAAGCAGAAAACTTAAAATGGTGGAATGTGATTACAACAGGCAAGCCTGGGCTCCTGCTGTTTATCTTTGTCTCTGTCTATCTGTATATTTTTATTTTTTGTCTCCTCTTCTCTTTTTTAAAAGGGAGGTGGTTTGCACAATGGGAGCCATGCAACCTCTGTGGGAAGAGTTATTTTAACGCTGACCTTGGTTAGAATTGCCGTTGTATAGGTAGAAACATAAAGAAATAGCATTTTATACTATTTGTTATCATTGTTGCTTTGTTTTGTTTACTTACTGAAAATAATCATTTTTGTCGTCCATGGGCCAATTGTTCTTAAAGTGTGGGTAGCATAAGCATCATGTGGTAACTTGTTGGAAATGTAAATTCCTGGGTACCACTCTAAGCACACTGAATCAGAAACTCTGAGCATGAGGACAAACAAGCCCTCCGGGTGATTCTGATGAATGCTAAACTTTGAGACCACTGATATAAATAATACACTAATTTCCTCATTATTTATTAGTATTATTTTATAACTGCACTAACTTGTTTTTCCTTACCAAGATAGAATCACACTAGCACAATGATTAAATTATCATTTTTTACTCATCTATGAAAATTTGCAAGTCTAGGCAGAATACTATTATATATTAATTTATGCTCAACATGAAATTTTATTTTTCTGAACAAAAACAATAGAGATTATTATATTTTAATGTAATTAGCAACATTAGTTGAGTTTCCTCAAACACATTGCAAATAATTGTATAATACCTGTTTTTTTGTATTATTTTCCAATTAGTGAATTCTAGCAATAAGGTTTTTTAAAATGGTTCATTATAATACATGTAATTATATTAGGGTAAAGAAACACTACTTTCACTAACTATTAATATTACTTTGACTTACAAAAAAGCAGCAATGCTAATTAAAGGAGAGCAATTTAAATTTTTAGTTTAGTAGTTCAAGTATCTTTGGCACAAAATGGAAACAGGTATAGCTTACAGAGAATTTGGGGCTGGAAATAGTAAAAGTATGCTTTAGTTCCACAGTTCTGATCCTGGGTTAACACTGTATATAACCACTAACAAAAAGGCAGAAAAAAAAAATCAACTTTATTATCCGCTGGGAAAAAAATTCATGCTGTGTTACATCATGAGAAGCCACTACTACTGCATGGTAATTGGCAGCCAATGGTGGGATCCTACTGTGACTAATCCTTGCTATTTTAGAGGTATTTTTCTGAGCCCCCAAATTAATAAAAATTTTAAAAAAACCTTAACACATCATGTTAAATGGTCTTATTGAATCATTACACTGTTTGGGTTCTACTTATTTTTAGAAATGTTACAGAGTAAATCTTAATTCCTTTGATTTTTCCTTTCACACCATGCACTGATGCTTGTATTTCCTCAGGACTCGCTCAGTTACTTTTAATTCTAATCCAACATACATACATTTTCTCAAACCTTAGCAGGAGGGTTATTTTTCCATCCATGTTTTTCCCTTTACCAAGTATTGCTTCATATGTTAAAATATCTTTTCAGGTTTATTCATCTTTTAACACAATTAAAAGGTGAACTACTTTTAATGTAGAGCCTGTGTCTTTGATTTTATTTTTCATTCGTTGTGTTCTTGGTTATTGCTAAAGATCCTTGTTTACATAAAAAAAATTTGTTAAAAAGTAGGTTTGTCTTCATTCTCTCCAAAAGCATTTAATTATTGCGATACAGACATTCTTATTTGTGGGAAGGTGACTGGATTCAGCATTTCTAAAACTGTAATCCAGAAACCAGTTGATCTAACCAGAGAGAAGCAAGAATAGTGGGAAGAGACATCATCGTCATAGTTATAGAGGGGCTCCAGAAAGGCTGTAGTGCAATTAAATAGTGTTTTCTGATGCACAGGAGCAGAAAGGATGTCAAATGCTGTGTTTCACTTCTGATGAATCTGCATGGAGCCCTAGGATCTTTTTGCCATGCTAAATAAGACTTCCAAGGTTTGCACATAGATCTATGACAAAGATTGAAAAATCATAAATAGTGCTGACATAATTATATATATAAATATATAATATAATATGATATAATATAATATAATATAATACATATGTAAATTTTGGTAAACCCCAGGGAAAATAATACATAATTCATATACCCATTTTGGGGCCTCAAAAAATACTTTAAAAATTAAAAAAAATTTTAGCTGTTCCTTATACTGACTTTCTTTCGTAGTAACAACCACCACTCATGTTAGGACCACTGAATAAAATTCCATATGTAAAACATTAAACACATTATAAAGGAAATAAACATCTTAGTAAGAAAACAATATACTGCAAGTTTCAATGATTGGATCAGATCTGTAAAATAGCTTTTACCATAGATGAAAACTTTTTCGAAAACACAAAATATTCTGGGGGGGAATTAGGTTTTATCCCGGTTTAAAGCTGAAACCACTTTAAGGCATGTTGTGGCAATACAGTGATGGCAGGGTGGTTCTGGAAACTGTTAAATCTACAGTGTTCAGGTAATAAAAAGAATATTTCACTTTTTTTTGAGACGGAGTCTCGTTCGGTCACCCAGGCTGGAGTGCAGTGGCGCGATCTCAGCTCACTGCAACCTCTGCCTCCTAGGTTCAAGCGATTCTCCTGCCTCAGCCTCCTGAGTAGCTGAGGCAACAGGTGCTTGCCACCACACCCAGCTAATTTTTTGTATTTTTAGAAGAGACGGGGTTTCACTGTGTTAGCCAGGATGGTCTCGATCTCTTGACCTCGTGATCTGCCTGCCTCGGCCTCCCAAAGTGCTGGGGTTACAGGCGTGAGCCACCGCGACTGGCCAAATATTTTACTTTTTTAAAATAGGCAAGAAATGGCAAAGATGACTACTTAAATATGGTACCAATGCTATGCTACTTTCTTGAAGCAGTGCAGGTATTCTTGATGAGTGTAGAGACAATCTGACTTGGTATATTTTTTGGATCTCATTTATGATTTGGAAGAAAACAAACATTTACCAATAAATTTAGAATCAGAAAGGACTTTGCTAAGTCAGGCCAGTAGTTGCAGACTGCAAGTATTTTTTCTGGTTTCTTTGCCACATTTTTCTGTCATCTCAGCCTTTGGAAAACTACCATCTGGGTCTTCAAGCTGTGTACTTATCAGTGGTAACCACTGTGGATAGCAGAGGCCTTTGAGGCCTTTTTCTGAGGTTACAACTTTGTTGATGGGGCTCATTTCTTCTAAACACTTGTTCCCTTCCTGATCTAACATATATTCTGACCATCTAGTGTTGTGATCAACAGGGATTTGAAGGGTTATCTTGTTGTCAAAGATCGTGACCGTATCAGCCATCTTGAAAGGACCTGGAGTTTACTGTCATCAGTTTCACCAGAATCCACTATTTCCTTGGATAGTTTTTGCATAGACAATGGATCCCTTGTCATAGTAATCTTATGCTAATCTCCTACACAATTTAACTTCTATAGCAAATTTATGTGCTTATCATTCTAAATCTGCATCATTTCAAATGAAGTAAGTATAATTATTTTCACAGTCAATAAATCATATATATTCTGTCACTTGGAGTTGCAATAAGATGGGCTACCTGAAAGTTCCTAAAAGCTTGGAATCCCAAAAAGGCAAAATCTCATTATAATGATTGTAGTCCTGAAAAATTCTGATGTACTTACAAAATGTTTAATCCTGAAAGCAACCTTGATATTCTGTGCAATTCTATATGCTTGCTTTCTGTAGCACAGCGGAAACAATAATGGGCTATTACCTGGAAATTGTTGTGGAGAGGGTAAAATACATATATACCATCAAAGGAAGCATATTGTGGTGTCCAAATTTTTTTTTAAAGTATTTTCTTTTGGTAAACTGGCAATCTTTCTTCTTACACTGAATTGCTTTTTACTATGCACACACATTTCACCTAACTTTTAAGCAACACTCTATTTTCTAATGTATTAGTTATGGAAATAGGATAAGATATTTTGTAATTACACATTATGTTATTATTGTAATACAAAATGTCTTTTTAAATACCAGTAATTCCTGAAGACTGTATTTTTCTCTTCTTGTAAATAACTTAATACATTCAATTCAGATGTCAATCAAATTCATAGTTTAAGTTTAACCACCTTGTCTTTAATGTTCATACTTATTCAATAGATAAAGGGGAGAAATGGTGAAAACATGTATTTTTTAAAACTTAATGAGTTTAAAGAATAAAATAAAAATATTTTTCACGAAGTTTCTGATGCTATTTGTAGATTAAAGAACCCATAAGATATACTTTATTGTATGGAATGCTAATAAAGTGAAAATATCTTTAGCTTGAGGAACATTTGGACTCTGAAGTAGTTTATTTTAAATTCCAGATCAGTCATCATTGCAACACAAGGACCAATAATGCATTAAAGTTCTTTCCTTCCAGAAAGAATTTTGAATGAAGTGTTGTCCAAATGCTAGTAAACAAGATTGGCTGCAATGTTCTCACCAAGAAAAGCAACATTAAAACATGAACCCATGAAGATACATAAATGGCGTTCTTTTTTCTATAATAATGTATGGCTTCATTATACAATGTGCTGTTGAATAAACACCAAGTAAGAGAATAAATATTTAACAATGACTTTGTGTTATTTAATAGAGTGAATAACTGTATCCAATGTAGTTTGATTTTAAGGCTGTAGCCATTTTAATAGAGTATTGGTTTAAATTGAAATCTCAGTTTTAGTAGGCTTATTATTAATTATCAAATCTACCTTGATATGTAGGAACTAAAGCCATTCATTAAAAAAAGTATACATACTTAGAAACTTAAAGGCAAATAATTTTAAACCAAAGTCTGACACTCAAATTATTTATTATAGTTGTATAGGCAATTCCTTGGGTTATTGTATTTTTTTAATACAGTCATATGTGATGGAAGCTTTTCTATATCTTATAAAAAACATTGTTATAGAATTACAGGGGGTAAAATTATTGTCTGCATTAAGCCTTTATTATGATGGATGACAATGAAACTGGGTCAAAGGCAAATTAGTTTGCCAAATAACATGCTATTTGCAATCATGTTGAAAGATGATCCCAGGACTCCTAAATCACAGCGAGTACCATTTGTGCTCACAATTGTAAATGCTATCACTTGAAACGTCTGAAGAAGAAGACTAGGAACAGAATGATAGAATTCCTGTGTATGGGCCAATATTTACGTTAGCATAATAATGTTAACAGGTTTCTCAGCAATCTCTTACCTAAGCACAAAACATTTATAACAAAGTGTTGATAGACCCAGAAATGGAAATCCCTTTGGAAAGCTCAGTGAATGTCAAATTCCAGACAGAGCTAATATATTACAATGAGATCTGAGTCCACCATTTAAACCTCCAATTTTGAAAACACTATATTCATCATTTTTAGAGTTTAACAGTTTCATCACTGTCAAATACGTCATACTAAAAAATGGAACATCAGAATCTTCAAAACACATAGAATTCATTCAATTCAAAAATGAAGCAGTGTTTATTTTAATGCAACCTGGTGGAGCAAACCTTGCTAAACTTCAAGAAAGAGGTAGGTAAAGCACCTGCCAAATGGCAGTTCTATTACTTAGAAAGTAAAAAATCAAAGGGCATTCTCAGAAATGCAGATCCCCAAGATCTAACCACAAAGATTCAGTTTAGAAGTGGGGATCAGGAAACTGCAGGTTTAATAATACATTTCAGGCAATTCTGATGCAGGTGGACAGGGGTCACTCCTTGAGGAATGCTTTGTGATCTCAATCTATTTAAGTCAAAACAATGAGCCCCTAGATGCTACCTATTCCTCCATTTATCAGTTTTCTTTGCCTATTCATACCTATCTTACTCAGGATTTCTGAAAGTGTACATATTTTTAGGATTTCTGAAAGTGTACACATTTTGTAAAGCTGCCTGATAATTGATATGGGCAGTAATTGATGACAGTGTATGATAGAAAGGAAAATTTTTATCTCACATGGAACATAGCAGAGCGAGGTCTATAAAGAGAGATAAGGGCAACATAGAGCCTGAACACATAATACAGAGGGAAATAAATTCATAAAGTATTACAGACATTGAGCAAAGACCTCATATCTACTTTGAAGCAGGGAAACAAAAACCAGAGGTCCTCTCAACTTATCTATTGCAGTGGGTCTAACAGTTTGTGTTAGGAAAAGTAAGTCAGAAGGAGAAGGGAAAGAGATCATAAATTTGTTTTCTACCTCCTCTATTTGATCTAACCTAAATATATGTACATATTTTCATTAGTTTAAAAACTAGTGATAGAAAATATATAATATATATAATAAATAGGCTCCATATACCTAGGTCTAAGAATGTTTTAAACCTCCATATATTATGTGTAGTTCATTGCTTTTCTAATAATCAGTAACACTCAATTTCAAGTGAGTTAAAATGCCTTAATATCATATATCACTTTTAACTTACAAAGTCTTAATATGTGTGTAAAGCACAGTGATAAACACACACAATATATATAACATATATATATGTCAAGTCATGCTTTAAGGTGTTTCTAATTAAGCTAACAAACTATTGAAAAAGACTGTTAAACAATAACAATGTAATGAAATAAACAAGATTTATGTTTAAAATGTTTAATAACAAGTGGTTATTGGCCAATCAATAAATGACATCAACACTTCAAATTCAAATATTAACTAGATGCATATTACTTCACAGTTGTAAAGAATTTTTTTTAAATAAGAGAAAACAATTGTGTGATTTGGAAAAAAATTAAGAAGATTGTAAGAAAAAAAGGACAGTATCAAATTGGAACAGTGGCAAAATAATATGAACAAAATCATAAAATCATTAAAGGGCAATGTATGTTTCAGAAACACATTTTGTGTGGATTGCTGTCATATTGTGTGTGAGTGGCTACAAATGGCCATAAGATCATACTAAATTTTTATTGGATGTTCATATTAGCCTCAGGGGTAGAGAGGGCAAATCCTGTGTGAGGAAGAACGTTTATGGCTCATGTTTTGTATATCCATGGAAGCAAAGTAAAAGAAAACATAAATAAAATGAATGATGAGAGTTACACTTCCTGCTTCTTCACACCCCATCGTTGACCTCCCTAGAAGAGAAAGGATAACTGACTTGATGTGGAAGACCAATTGGGAGAAAGACTGTTTCTCTCTGCAGGTACTTTTCAGTTTCTCTCTTTCATTCCTGTCAACCTCCTGGCAGGCTATGCTCTACTGTTTTTCCAGGACATAAACTTATTGAATCAGGCTTTGTCAAAGGAAGACTTGCAGATTACAATTTAGTTGACTTTAAATAATGAGAAATTGCTTGCATATCCAAGTGGAGGAGTTTCTAAAGTTATTTTAACCAATTAGCATTGTCATTATTATAAGTTACATTTTAATAAACATTTATCTCCTCTCATATTCTTTATTGAATCAGAACTAGAGAAGAATGAAGTAATGTTACATATTGATCCCTGAAAACTGCAACAAAATGAAGGAATAAATTACCCAAGGGCATACATTCTGTAATCCATAAGGACTGAACTTGAGCCCAAGTCTCCTGCTTTTGCTTGGTAGGCAAAGAGATGAAAGGTTTGTGAAGCAATAAATCTATATAAATTACTCACCAAAGATGACTTTATATCCTGCAAAGGCTTCATTCAGGAAAAAAAAATCAGATTTACAAGTATCATCCCAAATCAAAAAAGTAGTTTTAATATATGCTCAAAGTCAGAAGTAATAACGGCCTCTCAATGTATAGTATTTTGATTTAATTAACAAATGTAATTACAAATAGCCACAACAAGGTCTTCAGTAGTTAAGACCTCAAAACTTTAGAAAATATTTAAAGACAATTAGATTTTAGGGACTAATACTAATACATTTCACAGAATATTCCTAAGGGAACATGAAAACTTGTTTCTAGCATTTTTTACGTGATTTCACTGCAACTGTCAGTGTTTGTGACCAAAATTAACTTTGTGACCAAAATATAAGTATATGCACACGAATACACACACACACTTATTTACATGTATATATGTATATATACACATGCATATACAAACGCATATGTATCTGTTACTATTGATAAAAGAAAAACATCAGCTGAACTAAATTTAAAGTTTAATTGAGCAATGAATGATTCGCGAATTTGGGCAGCCTTCCAAGCCCGGGTAGGCTCAGAGACTCCAGCGCAGCCATGTGGTGGAAGATTTATGGACAGAAAATCAAAGTGAGGTACAGAAACAGCTGGATGGGTTACAGCTCGGTGTTTGCCTTGTTTGAACATGGTTCGAACAGTTGGCTACATTTGCTTGGCCAAAACTCTGTGACTAGCACAAGTGTAGGCTATGGTATGTTTACACCTCCACTTGTTACAGTTCAGGATGTACAGAAAAGCCTTTAGGCCAAGCTTAAAATATGTAAGGAGACAGCTTTAGGTTAAACTTGATTTAACACTATATTTTAAATTAAGAATATTAACGCAATGAATACAGTGAATAACACTAAAATATATAATAGCTCATTACTTTTTAACTTAAATTGTTATAAAAGTAAGTCACTGTTATTTGAAAACGTGAAAAACACAATTAAAGGAAAAAAATGCATCTGTAGTCCTCACTCCCTTGAGGTCTCACAACACTAGTATCATTTGTTTATATTGCCGTCTAGCAATTTGTATATAAAATCTGGATAATATTATACTACTCATATTCTAGTATGCAGAAAGACAAAATATATTTATGTTCTATATCTAGTTTTGGTGTAACATTCTGCAGTTAATATTTTTACATGTTGTTAAATATTACTCAAAATATTTGAAGACTATATTCTATTTTATTCTATATTAGATTGAATAATAGCTCCCCCAAAATATTTATCCTTTGAGCGTGAACTTCTTTGAATAAAGAGTCTTTGCAGATGTAATTCAATTAAGTATTTCAAGATGAGATCATCATGGATTAACCGTGGATTAACCCACAATGATATGTGTCCTATAGGAAAGAAAAGAAGACAAAACAATACCCAAAGGCAGGGTCCTTGTGAGGACAGGCTGAGATTGGAGTGATGCATCTACTAGCCAAGGAACATCATGGATTGCAGCTTCTAACCAGAAGCCCAGAGAGAGACATGGGATAGGTCCTCCCTCCGAGCCTCTGGAAGAAACACACTGCCAATGCCTTGATTTTGGAATTCTGGCCCTCAGAAATGTATAGAATGAAAACCTGTGATCCAAGCTATCTGGTTTTTGGTAATGTATTACAACAACACTAAAAAACCAACACTATTATCTCCTCTTATCTGTAAGGACGATGTTCCAAGACTCCCAGTGGATGCTCGAAACCTAAAATGATACTGAGCCCTATACAGTAAAGCTCTGTTAGCAACTGACTGCATATATTATGGTGGTTCCATAAGATTATAATGGTGCTGCCCTATATAGGTGTATTTTTTTTTATATTTTATACCATATTTTTACTGTACCTTTTATATGTTTAGATATGTTTAGGTACATAAATATCATAATGTTACAATTGCCTACAGCATTTAGTACAGTAACGTGCTGTAACAGTTTGTAGCCTAGGAGCAATAGCCTGTACCATGTAACAGAGGTCGTAGCAGGCTATACCCTCTAGGTTTAAGTTCAGTCTATGATGTTCTCCACGACGACAAAGATCACCTAACAACACATTTCTCTGAAGGTATCTCCATCTTTAGATGATGAATGACTATGTATGCTATACACAAATTTCTTTTTGCTTCTTCACAGTTTTATGGATAGAAGATTTGTTCATACCATAGATATTAGCACTGTCAGTATATGATTTTTTTTCCTAATTAAGTAAAATCTAAATTTTTAACTTAGATGAAGCACTTTACAGCTTTTGTTGGACATATTTGAATTACCAACATCACTACTCTTGTGCTCTGAGATCATTATTAAGTAATATGAGTTACTTTAATACCAGCATTTGGACACCATGGCAGTCAGTCTGATCACCAAGAAGACTACTAAGTGACTAACAAGCTGGTTACATATACAGTTTGGATACACTGTGTAAAGAGATGACTCACGTCCAGGGTAAGACAAAGTGGAATGGTACAACATTTCATCAGGCTACTTGGAACGGTATGCAATTTAATACTTATTAATTTTTAAATTTTGGAAAATTTCATTTAATATTTTTAGACTGTAGTTAACCCTTGTTTGCAAACCTGCAAGTCAGTAAAGACCGCTATACACATCCTAGAGCTATACCAATATTTATTGTATCTCATCACATTTATAAGGTGCTATTTATTATCCCTATGCAAAAATCTTTATAAGCATTTTTGATTAAGCCTATATTTGAATTATCTAAACATTGAATTTTAATACGTTTAAACAATTATAGAGATTTCCAAATTTCTCCAGGCCAGGAATGGTGGCTCACGCCTGTAATCCCAGCACTTTGAGAGGCCCGAGGTGGGCAGATCGTGAGGTCAGGAGTTCAAGACCAACCTGACTAACATGGTGAAACCTCGTCTCTACTAAAAATAGAAAAATTAGCCTGGCGTGTTGGCATATGCCTGTAATCCAAGCTACTCAGGAGGCTGAGGCAGGAGAATTGCTTGAACCTGGGAGGCAGTGGAGGGGGAGGTTTCAGTGAGCCGAGATTGCACCACTGCACTCCAGCCTGGGCAACAGAGCAAGACTCTGTCTCAACAACAACAACAAAAACAAACCTGATATTCCCACTAGTAGTTAATTGTGATAGAACTTTGAAAAGGAGCAACATTATATTGTATGTTTACAATCTGTACAAACTATCAGTATGAACAATACTTTTAGTTTGTATAGATTGTAAATATAAAAGGGGTGCTTTTGGAAACAAAAAGAAGTGTTTTATAATTTAATATTCATACTTCTGTTATGATCCCGATGTTGTTTGTTGTTTCAGTTCCTAAAGCTTAGAATGTCAACTGAGAATCAGTGAAAGCTTACCCCTCAGTAGGTATTATTCCCACTAATATTTTCCTTCATTAGGGTAGAAAATCAGAAGTTGACTGCAAAAACGTATCTATCTTAGATTAATCTCATACGTATGTAGAGATAATGAAATTTAAATGTGTTTTTCATAACCTATGGGATTTCTGGGATTTCAATAGGAAAAAGATTATATAGCTAGACACAATGCAATTATATTTTCATCAAACCTATTTGGCTACTTTGCAATAATTATCAAAAATTTTTTTAAATTCAAATATTTAGTTCAAATATTAATTGGTAAGGGTAAAAAGACAATTTATGAAAAATTATTTCTAATTAAATATTATCTGTATTCTTTCATATTAGTTTTTAAAGGTAAAACAAAATAATGAGTCTAGGCAGCTAAAAGATAAAATTTGTTAATTTTATCAACTAAGAATGATAAATATGGTTGGGTTTACCCAATAGGGAATAGGGTATAAATGTTTTGTTTATTTTTTGAGTTTTTAATTCATTTTAATAACACCTAATGAATTTATATAAAACATCCAGTTTCCAAATTCTTTTAAGAGTATAATGTGTATCTGAGAATTTACTTCTTAAGGGCAAACCGGCCATTAAAGACAATTGGTAGGGTTGCAACTTCATAAGAGATTGGAATGTTATCTAAAGCAACAGAAAGCAATGCAATAACAATCTCAGAATCTTCCTTTTTCTATCACTTTTGTGAAGAAACATGAGGAAAATATATTATAGTCAATGACAAAATTAGGTCATTTGGGATGGGCTATTATTTATGAAGCCCACGTCACTGTTTTCTCAATGTTTTAAGCTGTGTCAAAAATAAGGTCAAGTTCAGTAAGCTTACTTTTATGTAAAAGAATAAAAAAAGATTGCTAGTATATTAATAGTTTCTGATACTTTTGTTTCTGTTTTTGTTTTGAGATGGGGTCTCGCTCTGTCACCCATGCCGGAGTGCAGTGGTGAGATCTTCTTGGTGCACTGCAAGCTCCACCTCCTGAGTTCAAGTGATTCTCCTGCTTCAGCCTCCTGAGTAGCTGGGACCACAGGCGCATGCCACAATGCCTGGTTAATTTATATATTTTTAGTAGAGATACGGTTTCACCATGTTGGCCAAGCTGGTCTCGAACTCGACCTCAGGTGATCCGCCCGCCTCACCCTCCCAAAGTGCTGGGATTATAGGCATGAGCCACTGTGCCCAGACAATTTGTGGTACTTTCTAAGAAATTTGATCTCAATTGAAATTTTTTTTTTAATAAAATAATAGAAAGCAGTCACTAAAAAGGAAAGTGGCATAAAAGTTTGGACATTAGTATCAAAACAGCAGGATGTGTAATTTCAGATATCTTTATGGAATGTGTTGTTTAAATTTACATTTGTTACAATAGTACAATGGGTATTAGTATTAAGCAGGGCATTTTTTAGAAAAAGATTATATAGTTTATTTGATAAATATTATACAGATTTATCACTTCTGTAGTTCAATAGTTTAAAAAAGTTTATATTTAGCTAATATGTAACTCATAGTTATCTTTTTAATAATACCTTAAATGATCTAGTTAAAAAATTGATTAGTATAGAGTGTGAATTACCTGGTCTCACAAAACAGAGAATAGATGAAGGTATTTCTGTTAATCAAATAAATAATAAACTTATAAACATGTTATATTTAAGACAAAGTTTAATTTGTAGCAGGCAACGTACATATACAATTACTAACTGCCTGCAATTATTGTGTTCTTTCTATGTGTCAGGCACTGTTCAAAGCACTGTTCCTGTGTTATATTATTTAATTCTTGTTCAAGCCCCATGAAGTTTTATTATTCTCATTTTACAAGTGAAGAACCTGATGCAATGGGAGATTTATTCATTTGTTCCAGGTAATAGAGCTGGAAAAATTTAAAGCTAAGATTTGAACCCAAGGAGTATGACTAAAGAGCTTACATCTTTATTACTACACTATACCTGTTCATACTTCTAGAGAGAATTACTCACTCAGTTAAGTGGATATTTATAAAGTATTATAAGTTAATGTGAGTATGTCGTCGGGGTAAGTAATCAGACAGTTTCTGAGGAAAGATAGAATGTACATCTACTTTTAGTAAGTTTATTCATTTACATTAAGTGATAACATGTATTTATTTAAAATTATGTATACTCATATATATACATACACACAATCATATATATATTTATAAACACACACATACACTGTTTTTCTTTCTACTGTAAAATATTAGGTCTTAATAGACCACTCATACGTTCTAGAACATCTAGAAAATCTGCATAAAAATATAAAATATCTCATTAAACTCATCAAAGAACTTCTAAGGTTGAAAGCTTCAGGGAGTAAGATTTGCAAAAGAAGAAAAATGACAGGTAAATTCAATTTCTGTTTTTGTTTTTTTTTTTTTTTGAGACGGAGTCTCACTCTGCCACCCAGGCTGGAGTGCAGTGGTGCGATCTCGGCTCACTGCAAGCTCTGCCTCACAGGTTCACGCCATTCTCCTGCTTCAGCCTCCTGAGTAGCTGGGACTACAGGTGACCGCCACCACGCCCGGATAATTTTTTGTATTTTTGGTAGAGACGGGGTTTCACTGTGTTAGCCAGGATGGTCTTGATCTCTTGACCTCGTGATCCGCCCGCCTCAGCCTCCCAAATTGCTGGGATTACAGGCATCATCAGCCACCGCGCCTGGCCAGTAAATTCAATTTCTAATTTTACCATTCTAAGAAGTTCACAGGATGAGTGGATAAGAAGTGAAACAGAGTTTCAGGAGCACATAGGTCAAGGAAACAAAAACTTGAAGTTTATAATTCACCAAGAAAAATGTGCAATTTGAAGATATACTAACTAGTCAAATTAGAAATAAACAAACTCACATAAAGAATAAAACCCAGATCCAAATTATATCAGTTGTTGATGTGATATACTTGGTCTGCTTTTAGCCTGAGTTTCTGGTTTTTGTCCTGAGGTTCCTGGCAGAATCAAGGACAAACACAAAAATTCTGTGGAGGAATACATCATCACCAGGAGCTCAATACTGCTTTATCTGTTTTTTCTTTTTTTCAAACACAATCCCACAATTTGATTAAAAATCAATAGAATCTCATCATTCACGTTGCTCCCATTTTCTCAAATGCTAGACATGTTCCATGGATCAGTGCATTTCCATCTGTTCTGAATCACAACCTAATTTCCTGTGTGCGAGTCTTAACATGTGAGTGTTTTAGTATTGTAATGCTATATTTGTCACCTCACTGACTGTCAGCAACATGGTCCTTGTTGCCATGTGGCTGGCAAGATATTCAATTTCAAATTTCCATCATGACATTTTGTTTTCTAGGATCCTTTTCTGCACCAATAGCCATAATTCAGATTTTTCCCAGAAGCAGACACTTTGACAAAAAGATTGAAGTAGTTTACTACTGCAAAGATGTTTCTAGGAGTCCCTAACAGTTGAATGGGAAGTAAGATATGTAAGGGAAAGAGGGAAAGATATGTACAAGCAACACAACGGAGAAAGTTACAACTGGAGCTTAATTCCACTAGGGAAACCTAAGAGATGGTGTGCAACTTGCTCCGCAGAGTTATTCCTCCCAAGAAGCAAGAAAGATGGGATATTTGTGCAGAAACCACCATTGCATGTGGGCCACTCTCAGAAGACTGTTAATTCCTGCATCTCTGGCCTGACTTACCTAAGGACTGAATGGGTTCCAGGCCAGTGAACGTCCTCAAGCAAGGTGGAAGTAACTGAAAGATGGGCTAGTATGCATTTAAGTATCAATGCAAGGGGGATATGGGTAGAACACTGATAGACTCTGTACCACACTCCCAAGTAGATTTAGCCAGCTACACAGTCAGTTATCTTTTTCTTTCTCTCTTTTGGGATTCTTTGGGAATACCACAACCTTAGTTTTCTTCCATGAGCCACTTTGCTAACTGATAGTATTTACTACAAATGATTGTTCCACATAGAAATTTTATCAATGGGCAAGATGTCTAAGATTTTTGGATCCTGTCATAAAGATTAGTGATAAGGCCAAAAGGCATTTATAGTTTTTTTTTTTGTGAATTGGAATAAGAATTGATCTTCATTTTCAATCCTTCATATCTAAGCTCTCTGTACTTCTTTCCTATCGTGTCTGTTTCCAAACTGGTTACTTTTCTCTTAGATTTCTCCATGTCTTCTTGTATTTTACTATAGAAACTGATTGAAGTTGCCAATGGTACTAAAATTATTTCTTCCACACTTTACCTCCAAAGTTACAAATTATTTTTATTTAAAACTTTAAAAAATTTATTAGTTGCCTGCCTTCCTATTTAAATCAGGCAAAAATACAACCAAATATTTCATTATGATATAAAATTGATTGTCTTTATTCTGTCCTCAAATATTATTCTTGTTGTCTGACATTTGTTCATAGAGCCAATTAAAAATGATTTTTTCACACCATGTCATTGTACACAAAAAAGTAAAACAGATACAACAATAATTATACACTGCAATAGTACACATTGAATACAATGAAGCTTTGGACTAAAGGAAGGAACAGGAGAAATAATAAGGCAGTTATGCGGAAAACTTCCTACAACATTTGCTGATTAATTGAATTGTAGAAAAAAGGAAAGATATTAAGAGTGACTTCTATGTTTCTCATTGGAATCTCACAAGAGGATAGTACTATAATGGGGAAGAGTAGAACAGTGAAAGTTGAAGGTGTATGATACAGTTTGAATATTTGTTTCTGCCCAAATCTCATGTATAAATTTAATCCCTAATATATGGGGTGGGGCCTGGGGGAAGTGATTGGATCATGGGGAGCAGAGTTTTAATGAATAAAGTGAGTTCTCCTGAGATCTGGTCATTTAAAAGTGTGGCACCTCCCCTGTCATTTCTCTCGCTCCCTTTCTCACCATGTGACATGCGTGCTCCCCTTTTGTCTTCTGTCATGATTATAAGCTTCCTGAAGCATCCCCAGAAGCCAAGTAGACCTTATCACCATGCTTGCTGTAGAAACGTGAGCCAATTAAAACTCTTTTCTTTATAAATTACCCAGTTTCAGATATTTCTTTACAGCAATGCAAGAACAGCTAACACAGAAAAATTGGTATTGAGGAATGGGACATTGCTATCAAGACTGAAAATGTGAAAGCACCTTTAGAGCTGGGTAATGGGCAGAGATTGGAAGGCTTTGGAGGGCTCAGTAAAAGACAGAAAGATGAAGGAAAGTTTGGAATTTCTTAAGACTGGTTAAATGGTTGTGACCAAAATGTTTAAAGTAATACAAACAGTGAAGGCCAGGCTGCTGAGGGCTCAGATAGAGGTTAAGTAACTTACTAGGAACTGGAGGATGATCACACCTTATGCTTTAGCAAAAAACTTGGCTGCGTTCTATTTATGCTCTAGGCGTCTGTGGAAGTTTCAACTAAAGAATCATGATTTGGGATATCTGGCAAAAGAAATTTCTAGGCATCAAAGAATTCAAAATCTGGCTGCTTCTAACAGCCTATACTCAGACACATGAGCAAATAAGTGACTTACAGTTGGAATTTATATTAAACAGGAAGCAGAGCATAAAAGTTTGGAAAATTTGCAGCCTGGCCATGTGGTAGAAAACAAAAGCCTAATTTCAGGTGAGGAATTCAAGCAGGCTGTGGAGCAATCACTCACCAGAGATATTTGCATAATTAAAAAAGAACCAAATGCTAATATCCAAGCTAATGCAAAAAAGACCTCAAAGGCATTTTAGAGACCTTCATGGACGTTCTTCCCATTACAGGCCTGGAAACCTAGGAGGACCGAATAATTTTGTGTGCAAGATCCAGAGCCTCATGGCCCTACACAGCCTCAGGATTCTGCTCCCCACATCCCTGCTGCTCCGGCTCCAGTCATGGCTCAACGAGGCCCAAGTACAGCACAGGCTGCCACTTCAGAGAATGCACGCCATAAGCCTTGGGGGCTTTTATGTGGTGTCAAACCTACAGGTGCACAGAGTGCAAGACTGGTGGATTCTTGGCAGCCTCCACCAATTTTGAAGGATGCATGGAAAATCCTAGATGTCTAAGCAAAAGCCTGCTGCACAGGTAAAGCCCACACTGAGAACCTCTACTAGGGCAGTGTGGAGGGAAAATGTGGTGTTGGAGGCTCTATACAGAGTCCCAACCAGGACACTTCCTAGTGGAGCTGCGGGAAGAGGGCCAACATCCTCCAGACCCAAGAATGTTAAATCTACCAGCAGCTTTCACCCTACACCTGAAAATGCCACAGTCACTCAACTCCAGCCCATGAGAGCAGTCTTGGAGGCTGCACCCTGCAAATCCTCAGAAGCAGACCTGCTCAAGGACTTGGGAGCCTACCTCTTGTACCAGTGTGCCCTGGACATGGGACATGAAGTCAAAGGAGAATATTCTGGAACTTTAGGATTTAATGACTGCCCCACTGGGATTGAAATTTGCATGAGGCCTGTAGCTCCTTTCTTTTGGTAGATTACTCCCTTTTAGGATGCCGATGTCTATCCAATACCTATATCCCCATTTTATCTTGGAAGTAAATAGCTTGTTTTATATTTTACAGGCTCATAGGAGGAAGAGACTCACCTTGCCTCAGATGAGATTTGGGACTTTGGATTTTTGAATTAACGCTGGAATAAGTTAAGACTTTAGGGGACAAATGGGAAGGCATGATTGTGTTTTGAATGTGAGAAGGACATGAAACTTTGTGGGGGCAGGAGCAGAATGATGTACTTTGGATATTTGTTCCATCAAAATCTCACATTGAAATTGGACCTGGTGGGAAGTGATTGGATCATGGAGGTGGAGTTCCCATAAATGGAGTAAGTTCTCACAAGATTTGGTCATTTAAAAGTGTATGGCACCTCCGTGCCATTAGTCTCTTGTTCCCATTCTTGCCATGTGATGTGACTGCTCCACCTTCATCTTCTGCCATCATGATAAGTTTCCTGTGGCCTCCTAAGAAGCTGAGCAGATGACAGTGCCATGCTTCCTGTAAAGCCTGCAGAACCATGAGTCTAATATATTTTCTTTATAAGTTATCCAGTCTCAGATATGTATGTATGCATTTATTTATTTTTATTTTTTTTTTCTAGACAGAGTCTCACTCTGTCACCCAGGCTGGAGCGCAGTGATGCAATCTCAGCTCTCTGCAACCTCTGCTTCCTGGATTCAAGTGATCCTCCTACCTCAGCCTCCTGAGTAGCTGGGGCTACAGGCACACAGCACTGCACCAGCTAATTTTTGTATTATTTGTAGAGGCGGGTTTTTGCCATGTTGCCAAGGTTGGTCTCAAACCTCTGAGCTCAAGTGATATCACCACCTTGGCCTCCCAAAATGCTGGGATTATAGATGTTAGCCACCATCCTAAGTCCAGTATTTCTTTACAGCAATGCAAGAACATTTTAACACAGTACAAAAAATTTAGAGATCTTTCTGGGTGCTAAATTTTGGCTTCTAAGTGAATACTTCACATAGGCAGACAGTAAAGTTTATAGCCCAAGAGAGAAAAGTCAAGAGTAACATACATTTGTGAGATGTGATCTACAGAGATATCTTTAAAGCTATTCACGTTTATGTTACTTTGTAGAATGAAAGTATAGATGATGAAGGATAGTTAAAACCAAGCCCAACAAACAGTCCTTCAATATAAGTTTTACCTGGTAAGGAAAAAATAGACTTTACCACTATGCAACATATCCAAGTAACAAAATTACACTTGTACACCTTAAATTTATAGAGATAAAAAAAAAAAGACCAGAGTGATAATATTCATTGACATAGAATAAAAATATGGTGTGACAAAATATTTTGTTTTGTTTTCTCAGAGTGACTGTACTAAAATGTACAAAGAAGAAAAAAATGCCATTTGTATACAGAAGAGTGACATTTTCTATTAAATGTAAAATTTTAAAGTTTGTCATAATACTCCTTAAGTAAAAGTATTAACCCTCTAAAAGACTGATTGCTGTCCATTCTTCTTTGTACCTTCATATGCTAATTTCATCATTCATTTCTCAGTAATGTTCTATTCAAAGAAGAATAGATAGTAATCAAACAACAGTTTTCATTAAAATAAATTTTATAAAGGCAAATATATGCAATTGTTTTCCAATGTAATAGGAAAACTATTATTCAATTTTTAGATTGCAATATAGTGTAAAATTTTCAAACAGTTGAAAATTGTACTTAATTTGTAAGTACTCAGAAACTGCAATGTGTTAGATAAGTGTCAATATCATATATGTTTGTAATATATTGATAGAATTAAATTTTATTACAGTTTATACAATATGAAATAAAATAAATATGTGTATACATGTATATGTGTATCCATGTTTACACAGTATGAAATACTATAATAAAATAAATATGTGTATACACATGCAAACGCTAGCAGACTGTCTTCACATGGGCTTTCTGGCCACAATCCAAACATTTAGACAAAAATATGCTGTTTCTTTGTTCACTGACTTTCCTGTCTTTTCCTGTTGCTGATGATCTGCATTTTCTACTTTCCTATTCCCTTCAGGATCTATCTAATGTATGAATAGGGATAGTGGTGGTAAATCAAACCAATTATTCTCTGTTAATTCATTAGCCAGATAATGTGTTACCTCTCCAAGGGAATGTAATGCCTAACTCTCTGTATACATCCCCTATAAAGTGTCTACAGGGAAAAACACTAATGGTGGGAATTTTAAAAGATTCAACTAGGAGTTAATTTATTCAAAGGGGATTTTCTTAGAATCCCTCAAATCACATTAATAGAGTAGCTGCCTGCCCTAATTATGCATAAATCAATGCCACATTCTAGAAGTTACTCAAGGAATGGGCACATATTTAGTATGTTGACTTCTAAAAAGGGCAGCAAACAAAACACTTTTTGTCATTATTAGTGATGATGTTTATTATCACCAAAGTTTTAATAAAACTGGATTTAAATTTAATTGTTATAGAAGATTTGTAAATATAATCTCTTTTTATAGTCATGCATAATGATCTATGCATAATGTTTTATGTGGCAAATATGAAATGTAAAATAAAATCATCCCTAATTGATTTCTGATAAATATGTAATCTATTACCAACCTCAGGCTCATAAGACTTGTCTGTAGTAATTACTACTTGTGAAGAATGAATGAACACAAGGAGGATGATTAAATTAATATTCTTACTTTACTGTATGTATTGTCTAATTTCAGAGTTTCTTCCAATATCAAAACTTCAATAATCATCTATCTCTATGCAAATTATCTTTCATCTGAGCTTGGGGCATTTTTTTAAAAATTGTGACTGGGCAATCTGTTAATACTGCTAATAAGAAATTTATACACAATATGGATACAACTTATAACATTATGTTCATTAACTAAAAAAAGTCTTTTTCTCTTTTGATTTGTTCATCTTAAAGTTTATTACTGCATTAATTGTTTATGTCCTATATGCAACCAGTTCATAAATCAGTTTGGCATTATGGTTTCAGTACATATCATCAATTTTTCCTCTCTGTCCCATTCCAATCACCATTATGCTGTGTATTTGTTGGGTTATGTTCCCTGCTAGTGTGACTTCTCAATCATAGCCACCCTCCAGACTATACATTGTGACAAAGTTAAATATGAGTTCTTAAATCAATACTTCTCAAATCTAAAAATAGAAGTATATATGGAAGTCTTGATTAAAGGTAAATGTAATAGTTCAGTACTATGAGGAAACTAGAGTGTTTTCTATAAACGGTGTTGAGACAATTGCAAATCCATGTGGAAAAATATATATATCTTGGCCACTACTTCACACTATGTACAAAAAAGAAATTCTAGATTTGCAGATCTAGATGTAAAAAGGAAACAATAATTAAATAGCGAAATAGAATATTTTTGTGATATAAGCAAAGTGTTCTTAAACTGAAAACAGAAGTGCTAATTTTAAGAGCAAAATAATTTATAAATTAGACTGAATTAAGGCTAAACTCTTATTTATCAAAAGACATACTAAAAGGTAAAAGGCAAGGAACATCATAAGAGATGACTACACAATACTTAACTACAACCATGTATATCCAGAATATATAAACAATTTCAACAGATGAATGGAAAAGAAGACAGAAAATCAAATATGGATATGGACAAAAGTCAAAAGAATTAATGGAGTTATAAGGAGAAGGCAAATTCAAAACACAATGATATACTACTACATACTCATCATAATGGTAAAAATGAAAAAGAAAGAAAATGCTAACTTTGGTGAGGATGTAGAATTCTCACGGTGGTGATAACATATATTGATGTAATTACATTGGGAAGCTCTTTGGTTTTATCTACCAAAACAGGATATATGAATCAGAAATTCTGCACCAAAGTATATATCCAACAGAAAAACATAAGTTTACCATAGGACATATACTAGAATCTTCACAGCAGTATTATTCATAGTAGCTAAAAAATGGCAAAATGCCCAAATGCTTAACAGTAAAATAGACATATATATTTTTCACAATGGAATACTATATGATAATCAAAATAAATAATTTATTACTGCATGTACAATATGTATAAATATCCATATATCAAATTAACCACAGTAAACTAGACACAAAAGAGAAAATTAGCATGATTTCATCTATGTAAAAAATAAAATCTATAATACATACAATGAAATATTATTCAGCCACAAAAGCAAATAAATTTTTGATACACACTACAGCATGAAAAACGTTGAAAGCATCATGCAAAGTGAAATAATCCAGACACCAAAAAATAAATACTGTACAAGTCCAACTATATGCAATATCTATAATATGCAAATTTGTAGAGTCTGACAGTAGATTAAAGGTTATCACAATTTAGGAGAAGACAGAGTTATAGCTTAATAGATACAGAGTTTCTATTTGGGATAATGAAATTTTGAAAGTAGATATGCACAACACTATGAATGTAATTAATGCTGTTAAATTATACACTTAAAATAATTAAAATGGAAAATGTCGTGTTATATGTATTTTACCATAATAAAAATTTTTAAAAAATCAAGCAAGTGTACCAAGATTTAACTATCAAAATGTTCATAACAAATAGCAGAGAAAAAAATTATAACAGTCTAAACTGTCAGCAATTGGAGGTAGGTTAAATACATTTTAGCACAAACACTCAATGAAAGATTATGAGACCATTCAGAGTCATATAGGAAAGAATATTTAATGGCAAGAAATATATTCACATATACTATAAAACTAAATATGTTATGCAATCACTGTTTTGTTTTAAAAATTATATGTGTATGATTAGAAAAGAAGGATCTATACCAAAATTTGTCTCTGGGCAGTGACATTTTTTCTTCTTTTTTAACCTTTATTCTTTCAATTTTTGATGTCACAAATATGTATTACAAATGGACAAATAACACAAGTTTTAGTTTCATATGAGCAAAGAAACAAAACATATTCTTAGAAATTCAGAACTTGGTAGTGATTGGATGACAGCATGAGAAGTCTTCCGGAATATCACAGAAGTACTCCGTGGTGTTTCATTTCTTTATGTGGGTACGGGTCACAAAGGAATGTTTAGATTTTGAATCATACCCTTCATGATATTTATACTGTCCAATATGCATATGAGGCTTTAAGAATTTTTAAATATATTTTGAGAGCACTCTTTGCTAATTTAATTGGGGATAATCATATACCTTATACGGTTTCAATTGCATTTTAGGTTTATTCATTAGATATTTTATAGTCAGTCTCATCATTTTTCAAATGCAATGTTCTCTTAAGAAAGCTTTGTTCAACTTCCAAATGGAAAGTTCTCTATAATACTGTGGGGAACTCATTCTGCTTCATTTTCCTAATTTACATATTTAATGTAAATAGGGTTGACATATAATGGACAGCAACTATATCAAGCATGGGATGCAAAAGTTGAACAATTTGCTTCAACATAGTCTTTAATGGACCCTCTCAGAAGAAAAAAAAAGTGGAGCTTATAGTTCAAAAGCCAAAATAGATGAAAATTCAGATTAGTGTAAAGAAAGCAAATCCTGGTATGTTGATAGAGACTACTGAAGTTAAGGGTGTTGGTGCATTAGCAAGAAAGATTCTTTTTTTAAACCACTTCAGCTATGTTTTGAAGATTCATAATTTTTTGGCATGAAAAGAATGTCATGAGAGTGGGGACATGAAGGTAAAGATATTTCATATGGTCAAGCGTGACAAAAATGGAAATGAACTGGAAGTGGTTATGACTGGCGGTTCAAGGCAGAGGCAGAAAAACATTTGTAGATCTCATTAAGGAGTTTAAATTGTATGGGAAGACCTGTGAAGTTTTTAAAAAACTAATTATATATGTGGTAAAATACTTAAAATATGTCTCAGAATGCTGCACGGAGAATAGATTTAATTGCAGAATCATAGAGAATAATTCAGAAAACATGACAGTTGTGTAGCCAACAGCAATTGCTGTTATTGACTTTGGCAGTCTGGGTTGAGAGGAATATTTATGTTCTCAATGTGTTCTCGAATATATGTTTATTGAGATATGTTTAAGGGGACAGAATGAATGGAAATCAATGACAAAATCATGGTTGAATGAATTCATGTCCTGAAAAAATATGGCTGATAAGGGGAGACTAAGAAAGGAACGAGTGTGGCAATCAACAATTTAATTACCAAACAGTTATAGTCATACCCATTATAGGCCTACCTCAAAGATTTCAGACTTTTTGTCAGACATCTAACAGGAGATTTTAAATATAAAGTTAAATATATACATAGGGTATAAAGAAAAAAAATGATCGGGGTTAGAGATGCATGTTTGAACTTATACACAATATTAAAGATATTATACAAAAATATACCAAAAGATATTGGAGATAATATCTAGATGAGATAATATACAAAAAGATATTGGAGAAGGATAAGCAAAGAGTTTAGAATTGGAGCCAAAAGCCAACAACTTAAAACTCAAAACAAAAATTAAAAACAAAACAAGTAGACAAAAAAAAATTCAGGGGTCAAGTAGAGATAGAAGAACAAGAAAGAAGATAAGTGGCTAGAGAGGTAAGAAGCAGTGAAGAGGATGAAACTGAAAAAACATGGTGGCCTGAGAAAAAGCTAAAGGTCTTCTACTCTGAATTATTTTGAGAGAAGATTAAGTCAAAGAAGGACTAAGTAGAAGTAAAACAGGAAACTTCCTCTGCTGCCTTTATGGATGATAAGAGTACACATAGGATCCCAGAGTCAGGAAACCCAAATTTGCCTTCTAAAGCAAACAAAATACATGGCCACACTGTTTACTTATAGTTTCTTAATCAATGCAACTTGGAGACTTCTATCTTTCTTAGATTTCACAAACCAATTGTACTCTGACTTGCAATGTTGATGTCTAAAGGTCTATAACCACCAGGAGATGTGAAAATCATGTAAATTTTTTTTTCATCATAATCAGCTTCCTTGTAAACCTGGTTAATTCTGGCAATCTTGTGATTATCATTTTAAATAAAAGTTTTTTGTTTTTTTTTTTTTAATTTGGTTGGGACCATCTTGTTCCCTTTTCAACCTTTCTTTGCAAGTAAATCTTTCTCCAAAGCTATCTCAACAATAATTTTTCCTCTTAGCCAATTCTGCAGATTCTTCCAAAATGCATCAGAGCTGATTAAACTCTGTTTTTAAACGTGGCCCCTCAAAGGTTGATTGCCCCAAGGCTATGTTCTTCAGATAAGGAAATGAACCTTGTATAATAATGAAACTTTTACACTCATGGACTGGATTGTGCACTATTCCAGTGTGACCCCTGAAACTAACCACTCCATTCTAATGTTAATATTTATACTCAAGAGGCATCGAGCTAGTATATGCACTGATTGCAGAATTATTTCTTAGTGAATTAAATTACACAGTACAATTTTGCAGAAATTCCTTTGGCTGACTTTAAGATATTTCAAAATGTAATTATTTGCGAAATTGAAAGATTTCATATTTATTGATATAAACTCTTTTATTTGTATTAAATAAACACTTCATTAAATGTGCTGACAAATACATATAAGGGCAATCTGCTTTATATGTTTTTATTTATTTTAGTGATGATGCTTTGTTCTGTTTACTTAAGAATATTACAGTATTTTCTTTTATAAAATTACTACTTGTACTATTTCTTATTTATTTAAAAGATTGAGATTTAATATTAATATTCAAAGACATATAGAATACTGTGAGGCAATATTTTTCATTCTGCCTTACAAAAATATTTTTTTTTGTTTTAAAAGTGTCAATAATAAAAAATAGTCTGAAATCTCTATGGAAAGAAATGAATATATTGAAAATAATAGTCTTAAAATTAACTACATATTTTCTCACTACCTTGAACACATTGTGAGATTGGAAGTCTTTTATTCACTTCCAATCATAGAAACATTATGCTTTCTGTTTTCATTTACTGCCATTTCCTTTCACTTTTCAAAGCATTTTCTGAAAGTAGCCTTTTTCCATCTCTCTTTTTTTCTAAATAGCAGATTAAGTCGCCCTAAATAGAAAGAGTGCCAATTACCCACCATTATCAGTACTCTAAAACCTTAGGCCTCTTAAATAAAATATATTTGGCTATGATTGTGCTGATCATAGTGATTAAATATGGGCTCTTTAGAAATGAGTAAATAAATAAAACTTAATCTTTAATCATCAAAGTCTTATAGGGGAAAAAAAAGCAATAGAATGGAGTGAAAACTCTTAAAAACAGTTTGAAAAGAATATAGTGTATGATATGAACTGAAAAATGTCCTTAATTTTCAGGTATGATTTACATAGGAATCTAATCTTGCTTACTGAAATTTGATAATATTAGATTATGAGATATAGTAGGTAATTTTCCTCTTTGTAATTAACATAAGATGAAATGACATAATTTCTATCATTAAAACATCTCGGTTTCACTGGTAATAAAGCTTTAATTGTATAATAATAATATTGTTAATGTTAAAGTATTCAAATGGAGGAAGGTCTCTGTGGGAGAGAAAGCATAGAACATTATTTTCTTTTTTAAAATGACCTCTCAATGTAGAAAATTTATTTTCTCATTTATTTATAGATCTGTGCACCTATTTTCAGAAAGTGCAGTTTGTTTCTGTGTGAATGTTAGCACAGACAATGCCAAGTTTATATTAAGTCCTCCAAAAGGGTAGAAACACAAATATGAAGTATAATTTTTTATCTAAGATCACCTGTATTACAAATTTAATTTGGCTTCCAGTTAATTAATTTCTCAAATCTCTCCCTACATGCAGTTAGCACTTTATGGCTACATATATTTCTACATACAAGTGCAAAATGATGAAAAACATTGAGACCAGGAAAATACAAGAAGAAGCCACAAAAGCCTCAGCTCCTTCTACTTTCAGGTAGATGGATTATGAGCTATAATATGTCATTTGAAATATCCTCTGGTGATTTGTTAGGACCATCATGACTGGTAACTATCAGGAAGTTTAATGTTTCAATTTCCTGTGATTTAACACCACCTTAAAGTTGTCAGATATCAAATGGTTCACCTGATGCAATGAGTTACTGGTATATAGAACCTACATTGCGAGTTCAACTGCCAGTCTTTTACTTAAAGCTGGTGCCTTCTTTTTCATTTTGAGCCTTGAACACCATAGATGCAATTAGTCTGAATATTTAATAGTTAATTTATTTCTACCTGTTTTACCAGAAATATGTGTCTAACTGTTGCAGTATAGCTATGCATCTATTAAAAATCCCACAAATTGTAAATAGCTATCAGTGGTTGATGGTGACAAGCATATGATAGTATTGTCCAACTGAAAAAATTAGGAAAACAAGAATTCATATGTGAACTCTGTGTATATTTATTAGAGAATCAAATTTCACTGCCTGATTGGTCTGGCTACAGAATCCTGTTTCTGTCCAAAACTATATTGTGTTAATGTGTGGGAGATGAAATAAGTGATGGATGTGAAGGTGCATCTGTTAGATTCTAGCTCCCATTTAAAAATTGTTGAAAAACTTCATTTACTGATTAGAGCAACTCATAGTACTAGTGAGTTAACCAATATGAGGGATAAATATTAATTTAAATATATTTAAATGTGATTTAATTAACAATTATAAATTAAATATTCAAATAAATAACTAACTTAACCATAATAATTATTATGCCTTTCCTATACACCAGGCATTAAGAATTATCTCATTTAATTCTTTCTGTAATTCTACAGTATAATTTTATTATTGTTACCCTTTATAGATGAGGAAAATGAGCCTTGAAGAAATTATGTAGTATACTGTTGGTTTCATATATAGCAAATTTCAATTTCAGAATTCTGGTTACACTATATTACCTCTAGAACAGATAGACTCTACTGTCAATGTTTCTAAGAATACTAAAGACAGAAGGATATTCATCTATTTATTAATTACAAGACAAATTTCTATGTGACATATATTTTAAAAAAACTTCATGTGATGTAATTGTAAATAGCTTATATTTAAATATTAAATAATTAGTTTAAATTATAAAAATAATCGAATTAAATCTTAAATTAAATATTTAATTTGCTATAGAAATTTTACATGCCTTTAATATCCACCAGGCAGTACATAGCTTAAAAACATTTATCTCATTTACATATATTATTACATTTGAATAAAACTTAGTAATAGGTTATCACATAAAAAAATTTTGTTTTAAAAAGAATGAAGTTGTAAAGTACATTTTTCCATTTTCTTCTGCTAAAACAGAATATCACAGGCTGGGTAATTTATAAACAGCAAAAGTTTATGTGACTTGCGGCTCTAGAGGCTAGGAAGCAAAATATCAAGGTGCCAGCATCCGGTGAAGACATTTGTGTTGCATTATTTCATAGTGGAAGGCAGCAGGTCAAGGAAGGGCAAGCAACTGAGAGAGAAATTTAGCCAAACTCTTTTTCTTTTTAAATCAAGAGCACACCCTCACAATAATTAGCCTGCTCCTGTAATAACTTCATTAATCTATTTATGTATAAGTCCTCTGCCATCATAATCTATTAAAGGTACCACATCCCAATAGCATCAAAATGTCAATTAAATTTAATTATAAGGGTACAATGAAACCCTGGCATACAGACTGTATACCTGAATATGTATAGAAGAACATAAAATAAGGGCCGTAAAGAAATACATCAAATCCAGCCTGGTTTTGAAGGATGAAAGTACTTTCATGGCTATTTATAGTTTCCCCCATAATGATCAGACCTCTAACTTATTACATGTATTATTTTGTGAAGGTATTTGATACTCTGTATTCATAAATATTGTAGAATAATAAAATGTTATATCACTTAAGAAATGTTGGAATCTATACTAAGAATTTTGGATGTATTATCTTGTTTAGTTTATTCATAAACCTCTTCAAAAAAAGTAAATATTAGTTTCAGTTACTAATACAATTTTTTATCTCAGATGGTTTGTCACCTGGCCAATATTCCACAGCAATTAAGTGGAAAACACATGATTGTAACCAAATCCGATTACAGAGCCAACATTTTAAATTGCTAGGTATTCCAGGATGTTACTTGAAGGCATAATAACTTTAACTCATATTATGGAAAAGAAAAGCAGAAAAATGCCTGCAAACTCAGAGAACTAATCAACCATATGGAATATAAACAATTATAATTATTTGAGTCGTTATGTGCCAAACACTCTTCTAAACAATTTTGTGTCTGTAGATTCATTAAATTTACCCAGCACTCTTATAAAACAGATATTGTTGTTATTATTATTATTATTGACATTTTAATGATCATGAGAAAGAAGCATGGGGTAGTTTAAACCTTGACAGAGATCACGAACCTAGCACTTGCTTAAGTCTGAATTTGTGATTTGTAAAGGTAGCACCAGTGCTTGTGCCTTGGACACTATACCTTATTGCAATACCTTATTGCATTTCTCTGCTTGCCAATCAAACAACTATTTCTTCATCTTTTGGTAATAGTCCCTACAGGTCTTCAGACAGATTTGTCTTATGCCATTCAACTTTATCCTGATTGACTATGCCATTCAACTTTATCCTGATTGACTATCTTAAAACAGCTCTCTGCCTCAATAAAGAGTTGGGTACATAGTTTTGTATATTCAGATATAATATCTCCAAAATAATCTATTGCTAAGTTTTATTACTATACATATATATAACAGCCATACATTATTTACAATTAAATCACACCACTCAACTTGATTCAACCTGTGTCTCTGTCTATCCTAGAAATCCTGAGTTGAACTGAATATATGCGGGAGACAGTTGAAGATGAGTCACTCTGACCTCTGCACCTAAAAATGTGACATTAAGTCCTTACCCATGCAGAATGTCCTTCCTGAAATCTGATATAATAAAATTTATCTTTATTTTCTACTCTATGGCATTCCAATATTTTATTTTCTTCTCAGGAAAGTACATTTTCTGTTACTTGATTTCAAATCATTCCAACCGATATAACATACCATAGGCACAATCTTATTATTTTCACTTAAATTTTCCTCAAATTCCTTTAATTGGTACTTATCAAGAACTTATTACAGGCAAAGCTATGAAATGGGAACTAAATTAAAATTAACAAATTGAGAGTAAGACATGAGATTAATGCGAGAGTAGCTTCTAATGGAAGAGCCTGCGTTTAGCTAACAACCACAAATTAATTACGTCAAACAATTACTAAGCCCTTATTTTGTGCCAGTTCCATATTAGCATATACTTTTGTGATGAAGCAATTTATTCTAGAACAGATGTTTTGTGTTAAGGGATAATCTGGAAATAAATGACTGTAAATTTAACTTGTTCAAATATGGATCTAACATGCTTTCAGTTCAAAGTTACATTATTTCAAGAGGTATTCTTTGTGTATCTATTGCATATTCCATAATTTTAAATGTAGTTTAGACTAAAATCACAGAAGTCCATGCAGTGTATTATGAGCTTAATTCACACTGGAAAAAACGTATCTCTTCTATAGTACTATACAATGCACACCTCGCCAAAATGTAGAAATCACTTGTCTGTTAATATCTTTATGCTATAATTTTATACATTTTAAATTTGTTACTTAACAAGGTAAAGCTAAAGGGAAGTGAGTTCGACTTGTAGCAATGGGACAGAACTTGATTGGTAAAAACTAAAAATAGGATCCAATTTTATAGTTTGGTTTTATTTTATGTATTTATGTATTTATAGTTCAATTGATTTTGGGGGAACAGGAAGGTGTTTGGTTACATGAATAAGTTCTTTAGTGGTGATTTCTAAGGTTTTGGTGCACCCATCACCTTGTACCCAATGTGTAATCTTTTATTCCTCGCCACCCACCACCCTTTCCTTCAAATCCCTCATGTTCAATCTATCATTCTTATGCCTTTGCTTCTTCATAGTTTAGCCCCCACATATGAGTGAGGACATAAGAAGTTTGGTTTCCCATTCCTGCATTACCTTGCTTAGAATAACCGTCCCCAATTCCATCCAGGTTGCTGGGAATGCCATTATCTTGTTCGTTTTTTTTATGGATGAGTAGTATTCCATGGTATATATATACCACATTTTCTTTATTCATCCATTGATTGATGGGAATTTGGGCTGGTTCCATATTTTTGCAGTTGCAAATTGTGCTGCTATAAACATGCAAATGCAAGTATCTTCTTTGTATAATGGCTCCTTTACCTCTGGATAGATACCTGGTAGTGGGATTGCTGGATCAAATGGTAGATCTATTTTTAGTACTTTAGGGAATCTCCACACTGTTTTCCATAGTGGTTTTACTAGTTTACATTTCCACCAACAGTTTAAAAGTGTTCCCATTTGACTGCATCCACACCAACGTTTATTATTTTCTCGATTTTTTTATTATGGCCATTCTTACAGGAGTGGGGTAATAGAGCATTGTGGTTTTGATTTGCATATCCCTGACAACTAGTGATGTTGAGCATTTTTCCATATGTTTATTGGCAATTTATATATCTTCTTTTGAGAATTGTCTATTCATGTCCTTAGCCTACTTTTTGATGGAATTGTTTATTTTTTTCTTGCTGATTTATTTGACTTCTTTGTAGATTCTAGATATTAGTCCTTTGTTGGATGTATAGGTTGTAAATATTTTTCTCCCACTCTATGGGTTGTCTGTTAACTCTGCTGATTATTTTTATTTGCTGTGCAGAAGTTTTTTAGTTTAATTAAGTTCCATCTTTATCTTTGCTTTTATTGCATTTGCTTTAGGGTTCTTGGTCATGAAGTCTACCTATGCCAATTTCTAGAAGGGTTTTTTTTTTTTTTTTCCCAATGTTAGCTTCTAGAATCTTTATGGTTTCAGATCTTAGATTTAAGTCTTTGATTCATCTTGGGTTGACTTTTGTATAAGGTGAGAAATGAGGATCCAGTTTCATTCTTCTACATGTGGCTTGCCAATTATCCAAGCACCATTCGTTGAATAGGGTGTCCTTTCCCCACTTTATGTTTTTGTTTGTTTTGTTGAAGATCAGTTGGCTTTAAGTGATTGGCTTTGTTTTTGCATTCTCTATTCCATTCCATTGGTCTATGTGCCTATTTTTATACCAGTATCATGCTGTTTTGGTGACTATGGCCTTATAATACAGTTTGAAGTCAGGTAATGTGATGCCACCAGATTTGCTCTTTTTCTTAGTCTTATTTTGGCTATGTGGGCCCTTTTTTGGTTCCTTATAAATTTTAAGATTTTCTTTTCTAGTTTTATGAAGAATGATGATGGTATTTTGATGGGAATTGAATTGAATTTGTAGATAGCTTTTGGCAGTATGGTCATTTTTACGATATTGATTCGACTCATCCATGAACATGGCAAGTGTTTCTATATGTTTGTGTCATCTATGATTTCTTTGAGCAGTGTTTTGTAGTTTTCCTTGTAGAGGTCTTTTACCTCCTTGGTTAGGTATATTTGTCTTTTATTTTTGAGAAGAGGTTTTGCTCTTGTTGCCCAGGCTGGAATGCAATGGTGCTATCTCGGCTCACTGCAACCTCCATCTCCTGGGTTCAAGTGATTCTCCTGGCTCAGCCTCATGAGTAGCTGGGATTACAGGCATGCACCACTATGCCCAGCTAATTTTGTATTTTTGGTAGAGACGGGGTTTCTCCATGTTGGTCAGGCTGGTCTCAAACTCCCAACCTTAGGTGATCTGCCCACCTCAGCCTCCCAAAGTGCTGGGATTACAGATGAGAGCCACCGCACCTGGCCTGGTTAAGTATATTTCTGTGTTTTTTTTTTTTTTTTTTTTTTTTTTGCAGCTATTGTGAAAGGGGTTGAGTTTTTCATTTCTTTCTCGGCTAGGTCATTGTTGGTATATAGCAGAGCTACAGATTACAGATTTGTGTACATTAATTTCATATCTGAAACTTTGCTGAATTCATTTGCCAGTTCTAGGAACTTTTTGAATGAGTCTTTAGGGTTTCCTATGTATACAAACATCATCAGCAAACAGCAACAATTTGATCAGTTTGATTTCCTTGTTACTGATTTGGATGCCCTTTATTTCTTTCTCTTATTTGATCGTCCAGTACTATGTTGAATAGAAGTGGTAAACGTAGGCATCCCTGTCTTGTTCCAGTTCTCAGAGGGAATGCTTTCAACTTTTCCCCATTCAGTATTATGTTGGCTGTGAGTTTGTCATAGACGGCTTTTATTACATTGAGATACATCACTCGTATGCCGATTTTGCTGAGGGTTTTAATCATGAAGGGATGCTGTACTTTGTCAATCGCTTTTTCTGAGTCCATTGAGATGATCATGTGATTTTTGTTTTTAATTCTGTTTATGTGATGTATCACATTTATTGACTTACATAGGTAAAACCATCCACGCATCTCTGGTATGAAACCCACTTGATCATGGTGGATTATCTTTTTGATGTGCTATTGGATTCAGTTCAGTAGTATTTTGTTGAGGATTTTTATATTTATGTTCATTAGGAATATTGGTCTGTAGTTGTCTTTTTTTGTTATGTCCTTCCCTGGTTTTGGTATTACGGTTGTACTGACTTCACAGAATGATTTAGGGAGGATTACCTTTCTCTCTATCTTTTGGAATAGTGTCAATAGAATTGGTACCAGTTCTTCTTTGAATGTCCAATAAAACCTAGGTGTAAATCCATCCTGTCCTGGACTCTTTTTGTTGTCATTTTTAAAAATTACTATTTCAATCTCGCTGCTTGTTTTTGTTCGGTTCAGAGATTCTGTATCTTCCTGGTTTAATCTAAGAGGGTTGCATATTTCCAGGAATTTATCCAACTCCTCTAGGTTTTCTGGTTTACGTGTGTGAAGATGTTCATAGCAGCCTTGAATAATTTTTTAAATTTCTGTGGTATTGGTTGTAATATCCCATTTCATTTTTAATTGATCTTATTTGAATAATCTCTCTACTTTTCTTGGTTAATCTCACTAATGGTCTATCAATTTTATATATCTTTTCAAAAAATCAGCTGTTTGTTTCATTTATCTTTTGAATTTTTGGCCTGTTTGTTTCAATTTCATTTAGTCTGCTCTGATCTTTGTTATTTCTTTTCTTCTGCTGGGTTTGGGTTTCAATTGTTCTATTTTACTCCAGTTCCGTGAGGTGTAACCTTAGATTGTCTATTTGTGCTCTTTCAGACTTTTTGATGTAGGCATTTAACGTAATGAACTTTCCTCTTGCACCACTTTTTCTGTATCACAGAGGTTTTGATAGGTGGTGTCACTACTATCATTCAGTTCAAAGAATTTTTTAATTTCCATCTTGATTGCACTGTTGACCCAACAATCCTTCAGTTCCAGGGTATTTTATTTCCATGTATTTGCATGGTTTTGAGGGTTCTTTTTAGAGTTGATTTCCAGTTTTATTCCACTGTGGTCTGAGAGAATACTTGATATCACTTCAATTTCTTAAATTTACTGAGACTTGTTTTGTGGCCTATCATATGGTCTATCATGGAGAATGTTCCATGTACTGATGAATAGAGTGTATATTCTGCAGTTGTTATGCAGAATGTTTTGTGAATATCTGTTAAGTCAATTTATTTTAAGGTATAGTTTAAGTCCATGGTTTCTTTGTTAACTTTCTGTCTTGATGATCTGTCTAGTGCTGTCAGTGGAGGATTAAAATCCCCCACTATTACTGTGCTGCCACCTATCTCATTTCTTAGGTCCAATAGTAATTATTTTATAAATTTGAGAGCTCTTGTGTTAGGTGCATAAATATTTTGAATTCTGATATTTTCCTGTTGGACAAGTCCTAGTCCTTTTATCATTATATAATGTCCATATTTGTCTTTTGTAATTACTGTTGCTTTAAAGTTTGTTTTGTCTGATATAAGAGTAGCTACTTCTGCTTGTTTTTGGTGTGCATTTGCATGGTATATCTTTTTCCACTCCTTTACCTTAACTTTAGGTAAGTCCTTATGTGTTAGGTGAGTCTCCTGAGAATAGCACATAATTTGGTTGGTGAATTCTTCTCTGTCTTGACATTCTGTATCTTTTAAGTTGAGCGTTTAGCCTATTTACATTCAATGTTAGTATTGAGATGTGAGGTGCCATTCTATTCATTGTGCTCTTCATTGCTTGAATACTCTCAGCAGCATTTGTTTTCTGGAAAAGACTGTATCTTTCCTTCATTTATGAGCCTTACTTTCACTGGATACAAAATTCTTGACTGATAATTGTTTTGTTGAGAAGGTTAAAAATAGGACCCCAATCCCTTCTACCTTATAGGGTTTCTGCTGAAAAATCTGCTGTTAATCTGACAGGTTATCCTTTATAGGTTACCTAACGCTTTTATCTCACAGCTCTTAAGAGTCTTTGTCTTGGCTTTAGATAACATGAGGAGTACGTGCCTAAGCGATGATCTTTTTGCTATGAATTTTCCAGGTGTTCTTTGAGCTTTTCGTATTTGCATGTCTAGATCGCAAGCAAAGCTGGGGAAGTTTTTCTTGATTATTCCCTCAAATATGTTTTCCAAACTTTTAGATTTCTCTTCTTCCTCAGGAACACAGTTATTCTTACTTTTGGACATTAACATAGTCCCAAACTTCTTGGAGACATCTTTTATTTTTAAAAATTCTTTTTTACTTATCTTGGATGGATTGGGTTAATTCGAAAGCCTTGTCTGTAAGCTCTGAAGTTCTATCTTCTGCTTGTTTGATTCTATTGCCAAGACTTTCCAATGGGTTTTGTATTTCTCTAAGTGTGTCCTTGATTCCTAAAAGTTGTGATTGTTTTTTATTTATTTCATTGAAATTTTTTCCTTTCATATCCTGTATCATGTTTTTAATTTCTTTTTTCTTTTTAATTTATTTTTTTTTTTTTTGAGATGGAGTCTTGCTCTGTTGCCCAGGCTAGAGTGCAGTGGCGTGATCTCGGTTCACTGCAACCTCTGCCTCCCAGGTTCAACGAATTCTCCTGCCTCAGCCTCCTGAGTAGCTGGGACTACAGGCTCCTGCCACCAAGCCTGGCTAATTTTTTATTTTTAGTAGAGATGGGGTTTCACCATCTTGGCCAGGCTGGTCTCGAACTCCTGACCTTGTGATCCACCCGCCTCGTTTAAATTGGACTTTACCTTTCTCTGGTGCCTCCTTGACTAGCTTAATAAATGACTTTCTGAATTCTTTTTCTGGCAATTCAGAGATTATTTTCTTGGTTTGGATACATTGCTGGTGAGCTGGTATGACCTTTTGGGGGTGTTAAAGAACCTTGTTTTGTCATGTTACCAGAATTGTTTTTCTGGTTCCTTCTCATTTGGGCAGAATATGTCAGAAGGAATATCTGGGATTCAAGGGCTGCCATTCAGATTCTTTTATCCCACAGGGTGCTCTCTTGATGTGGTATTCTCCCTGTTCCCATAGAATGGGGCTTCCTGAGAGCTGAACTGGGTAGTAATTGTTTTTGCTCTTCTGGGTCTAGCCACTCAGGGGAGCTACTGGGCTCCTGGCTGGTAGTGGGGAGTGTCTGCGAAGAGTCCTGTCATGTGATCAGTCTTCAGATCTTGCAGCCGTGAATACCAGCACCTGCTTCAGTGGAGGTAGAAGGGGAGTGAGGTGGACTTTACGAGGGTTCTGTGTTGTGTTTTTGTTTAGTGTGCTGGTTTTGTGTTAGTTGGCCTCCAGCCAGGAGGTGGCACTTTCAAGAGTACATCAGCTGTGGTCCTATAGGGAGGATGCAAACTTGCCTTAGGGACACCTGGTTAAGTATTCAGGAATCTCAGATGGTGATCAGGGCTATAGAGCTCCTAAGAGATTATTACCTTTGTCTTTGGCTACCAGGGTAGGTAGAGAAAGACCCACCAGGTTGGGGCAGGGATAGGCAGATCTGAGCTCAGCCTCTCCTTGGGCAGGGCTTGCTGTGGCTATTGTGGGGGATGGGGCGTGGTTCCCAGTTCAATGGAGTTATATTCCCAGGGGGATTATGGCTGCCTCATCTGATTCATACAGGTCACCAGGGAGGTGGGGAAAAGCCAGGAGTCATTGGTTTCACTCTGCTTCTCTGCAGCCAGCAGTCCTAAAGGTCAATTTCACTCCCACTGTGGTCCCCTAACAGTACCATGTCTATTTCCAGGCAACTGCTGACTAGGGCTGAGAATTTGCCTCAGAACACGAGCCTCGCCATTGAGAAAGCAAGCCAACTCTCAGTTGTTTGGCATCTCAGGTAGCCTGCATGGGTGATCCAGTTCCTTCAAAGGGTCTGTGGATTCTCTCGCCTTTCCTGGTATGTTCCTGTGGTAGTTCTTGGAGCAAAAGACTCACAAAAATGTGAGTCTTCACATGCTGCTCTGTCTGACCAAGCAGGAGCTGCAGACTTTAGTCCTGTCTTCTATCCATTATCTTAATCTTCAGTATCCAATTTTAGACACTCCTTATGTTGTAGTTATCAGAGTGCTTCTACAGCATGGAAACCTTACAAATTCACTCTCCTGGAGAGCAGAGAAGCCTAGAGATGTGAGGGAGACACTTGGAACCACTTTTTCACCAAGGATTTGCTCTGAAGAGGGTGGGGATCTGAAAAGCTGAACAGTCATCTGTGGCTGAGAGGCAAGAAACTTACCAGAGTTTTGTACAATTGCACAGAGTTGATGAGAGGACATAAATTGGAATTTGAGGCTAACCTGGGAGAAGGATCCTGGATTCCACACCAAAATTTCAGTTGGGTTCCTGAGAGGATATGCCTTAGGTTAGGTGAAGAGAAAATATGCCAGCAATCACAGTAACTGAAGCCAGCTTCAAAGCAAGTCAATGTCCATTTGTATTAAGGTTACCTGCACACTGTTTAATTGATTCTTGAAGCAAATATTTTTGGATGAAAAAACAATTTGGGTTTTAAGTTATCTTGCAATGTTTTATACATAATTTCTTGCTCTCATGCAAAAATAATCAGGCATGCAGCAACACAATAACAGCAACAACAACAACAACACACACACACACACACACACACACAAACTGAAAGCAAACCAAAGAAAGAAAGAAAAAAAAAGCAGAAATATCATAGTAAAACTGCCAAAAACAAAGACAAAGAGGAAAATTATAAAGGCAGCAAGAAAATAGAGAAGCCAGAAAAAAGCATGTTGCCTTCAAAAAACTTCCCCAAAGAAACAATAGAAGCCAGCAGACAATGGGCTGAAATCATTGAAGTGCCACCCTAGAACCCCAGAAGTCAATACCTTGTGAAAATGTCATTCATAAATGAAGATAATTGTTAATTTCTGAAAAACAAAAACTGGAAGAAATCAGCTGTGTAAGTCCCGATTAAAGAAAATGCTATAGGAAGATTTTTTTTGGCACTGGAAAACAATCACAGATAGAACCATGGGGATAAAGAAAGCAGAGGGAAGAATGTGGCAGGCAAATTTGAAGGTGGATTAAATGGAATTGACTAAGGAAATAATTATATGTTGTTGAACTTTATATATAATACTTACGCACAATGAAGTACATATTATATATATGCATGCACCTTAATTAAAGCACATATCTACAATAAAACTAAAGACATGGGAAAATAACTGGAGACAGGTGTTCTAAGAATTCTGAGACCCCTATATTGTCTGAAATCTGGAAATATTATAGGAAACACACTCTGTCCTGTATTAGTCCTGTATTAGTCCTGTATTTTGTTTTAACATTAATGAGTTAAGTGTATCTTATAAATTTTAGATGAGTTGTCAGCTAAAAGTAAAATAATAACTAGCAAATTATCAAAAAGGCAAATGGAAATTGATTAAAAAACATATAATACATCCAAAAAAAGGAAGAAAGAAAGAATGAAAAAATTATAAAATAAAAGTCTACTTAAGCACACATGTCAGTAATTAGTGTAATTATAGATGAATTAAACAACATTTTTTTAAAAAGTTTGTCACACTGGTTTTTAAAAAATATATACTGCCTGTTACTATAAAAACTCCATATAGTAAATATAAGATAGGTAGAGTAGTATGAAAAAAATAAATACAATGAAAACATTTATCAAATAGAACTTGCTTACCAACATATAGAGAAAATTTAACCTGTTGGCATGTGATTTGCATTAAAAAAATAGCAATTATTTTTATTACATCTGGAGATGTTATTGTCTGGGTTTATTTTTCATTCTCTACCCTTCACAATGTTTAATTTTTCTCCCACATTGATTATTTCAGAATTTTCTCATTCCGGAATTATCTGATATTGATACTACCATTGATGTATTTATTAGAATTCTGCAATAAATTCTTCATAACAAACTCAAAATCTCAATGGCTTACAGAAAGTTTTTTTTTTTTTCTTTTTTACTTATAGAAACATGGGCTTACATATTCCCCATGAGTTCCTCATTCTGGAATTAGCACTAGCCTTGGTTATGCTCTTTTCAAGGCAGATGGTAGAAGAAATGTAAGAGGTTAAACTACACAAGCACATTTTAAGCAGAAACTCATGGCATCTCCTAATATCCTATTATCGGCCACAAGAATCATTTGGTGAAGACTTTATCAATGTGATATGCTGGATGGTCTGTATTCTCTCCTGGAGGCACTGCATTCACATGGCAAATGTTGGTGTATCATTTTATCACAAGAAGGGAGTGAAGAGATGGAACAATAATTTTGTGTATTACAATTGGGAAATTTACCTTTACATTTGTTCAATTGTCACTTCCATTAGAAATCATGTACACAAGCCCACAGTGTAGGCACAATACAGTAATATATTCCAGCAGTGTACCATTTTGTCCTAGCAGTTTTATTGTGTTTCTTGTCCATACATATACATTTGGTGAGAATAAGCTCTGTGTAGATGTGTATGTATATGCAATTTACATATGTTTATATAAATTACATATTTTTAAAATTAGTTCAATATGATTATAATAAGTGTTCATTAAATACTTGAAGAGGCTTGTCCAGAGGTAACACATTATCTCAATTGATTGTTCACAGTCGCAGATCGAACTTCTGTTCTACTCTTTTCCTCCTTCTCACTATTGCACTTGACTAGTCTTAAAAAAATAAAAATAAAAAAATAAATACTTGTTAAAAGAAATAAAATTTTTGAGACAGAGTCTCACTCTGTCGCCCAGGCTGGAGTGCAGTGGCATGATCTTGGCTCATTGTAACATCTACCTCCTGGGTTCAAGTGATTCTCCTGCCTCAACCTCCCGGGTAGCTGGGATTACAGGCACCCACCACCACGCTTGGCTAATTTTTTTTTTCATATAAGAAAATGGTTTTATTCCTAATATTTAGTTCCCATACAGTTTACAAATACACTTTTACTCTGATAATACAGCTTTGCAGCTAGCAAAGCAGTTGTGCTAACACCCATAAATATAGGTGGGGAGAAAATTAACATCCACTAAGTTTTCTCTACATAAACTATTCTTTTAATGTCATTTTTTAAAAAAACAGTTGCAAATAAACTACATAATATACGTGAGCAAAAAGGCAATTAAGTGAATCTCTTGAAACACTAAATGTATAATAAACAGCATATTATCAACATCTACATAATTCACATCAAAATGATGATATCTTAAAACATATTCCTTTTAAAGGATAGATTTATCAGCAAATATTACGTATCTTTTAATACTCTGGTGCAATACTTCATATATTGCAGGAAAATTAATTGTAGGTCTAGTCATCAGCTTAATCAGGGATCCTTTTCCCATTAGCTTTTATTAATAAAAGAATCACAATTAGGTCATAAATAAACAGGCAAATTATTAATCACATGATTTGAGGCTTACGATGAAAACTTGTCAAAATTAGTTTGATATACAGCAAAGTTATACAACACACTAAAACCAGCTGTTCAATGGTTTTTGCCTTGTGTGAACTGCCTGTAGTGAAAAACAAACTTTTAGTGATGAAAGATACTATAAACTATATTTTGGAATGTTTCAAGAGGAAGAAGGAAAAAGATTTCAACAAAATTAAGGGCAAATACAGATCCTAACATAGGCATCCTGACATCAGGGGGGACATGTCCTTGCTATATGTAAAACTTGAGTTCCCCAACAACATACAGAAAACAAAGCTGCACTGGCTTTGTAGTTATGTCTATAGTCTAAGTTTCCCTTATGGATACTAAGCTACAACAAAACACTTCAAAACTGCAAATCTTTCCACATCCCCCTGAATTAAAAAAACTCAAGATGTTATTAGTTCTTAAAATCCCCAATAAAATAACCTCTAAAAATAACCTTGACCATTTTCTTTGCTGTTTCCCCAAAGCAACTGGGCTCTTTAAAGAATGCACACACACCAAGAAAGTCCTACCCATGTTTTCTCATCCCCAATTAGCCACATTTGAAAAGACCTTGATTTCACCGGGAGAGATGACCGTTAAGTTTCAGAAGGGCCACACACTAGACACGAAGTGCCTTTTAGTTTTTCTTTTTTTTGAAAAAGTTACTAAGACTGTGAAATTTGGCTTTTTTTTTAACCCCAATACCATGTGCCAGATAAATCTTTCACCCCAAAATATAAAATCCTATGCTTATAATTTTAAAATCCTCAGTGAGCTATGGAATATTGTGCATATTTAATACCTACCAGAAACCTAGAAGTAAATGGCATCCATGTGTCTGTCACACCTGTCACACTGACTTTCCAAATAACCTGATTCACCCATTACTGACTGCTCTGGCCCCGGGCTCTCTGACTTCCTCAGAAACCACCTCTTTGGAACTTTCATTTCCACAGTTTTTTTAAAAACCTGCACCTCGAGCTTTCTCCATCATCCCAGCCTCTCTGCCTGATTACATCCCATGTAAAGTAAACTCGTCTGAGAACCTGCGATCACCTTTTACCAAACACATGATAAGCCTTAGCAATCTAGGGTCTATGATAACTCTGGCCTTGGCCTAAGTTCACATGAGAACGTGATAGTTTGTTGACCTCATGGAGGGAAATCTAAATGAAATCAGTATCTTGTAAAAAACAAAGCTAGCCAAGATCAGGTATTTCCATTCTGAGTATAAAAGCAACTGATCTTAAGCAACAGGCAGAGATGTTAATGCAGGAGATACATTTGCACAAACTCTTGTGTGCTGGTGGAAGACTTTACCCCCAAAGTCGAGTCAAGACAAAACCAAAGCAAAATGGAGAATGAGTCAATGTAACAATGCAATAAAAGGAACAGGATTCAAGCTTCTTGCTGCAAATACTGAACTGAAATCTTTTTCTTTACAAGTTTGACTAGAAGACAGCAGTCACAACATTTCCCTAATAAGGGAACACACCTGTGTTCTGAAGCAATTCAAAGTTCAATGAATATTGGGGGGTGGGGGTAGGGGCTGATATATATTTTGTCAGTGAGAATGGCAGCCAAACTACCTTAGAGTCTCAAGAGACTGAGAGACCTCAGAAAGCAACTACTACCAGGGCTGGATCTAGGCCTTCCTTTTGGGAGCCACAGTCAGAAGAATCCAAGGAGACCATAACTTCACGGCAAAGATGCCATAGCATTTTATTACCGTTACAAAAGACAACCAATGATATTTTTATTGAAATATCCACATTGAATGATGATTCAACACATAAGGCAAAGAGGGATGTCTTTGGAGAAGGGACTTAAGGTAGAATATTAGCAAATCTTACCAGTTGGCTAAAACAAAAATGAGCTTGTTCAACCTGGCTGGAGGCCTGTTAGGGCTGTTCCTTCTCACTGTGGATTGACTGAAAACCAGTGGCATTAACAAAGAGTCACATTTCCCAAGTCTGGGGGTGCCCCAGTGGGGTGGTGCTGCTCTCAAAAGCCCTGTGCCCCTAAACACATCCACCCTCACAAGATCAGTTTCCCCAAGTGCTGGTTTCAAAAATAGGCTCAGGGTTGGCAGAAATCATTCAGGAAGCCTCTTGAAGGCCCTTTCTTCATTTCTCAGTCTGACTTTCAGCTTGTCCCAGCTACTTTAAGCAGCTTCGGCTTCCCAAGGTCACTAGCAACTTCTACTTTTGCTAATATCCTTGGTTTTCCATGGCCAAGGTTGTGGCTGTGACTGTCTGTTAGACTAGTGGCCCCCCAATTAGCTGCACCTCCATTTCACACCCTTTTCTTGAATCTGGGCTGGGCTTGTGACTTGTTTAGTAAGTAGAGGGCATACTCAAGCTCTCTTCTGATTAGAAAAAATCATCATCATCAATAGAGGGCAGTAGAAGGAACACTGTGACAATTCTGCACTTAAGTCTTCAGAAGGCCTGGCCACTGTGCTTTTGAGCTCTTGGGAGCTCTGAGCTGCATGTGAGAGGTCTAGGTACCCTGCCAGCCAGGCCACTGAAAGAGACTACATGGAGAAGGAGAGACTCAGGACTGCAGGCGGAGAGATAAGCCCAGCCATCCCAGTCTCTCCGCTGACCTGCTGACCACATGAGTGGCCACTTGCAGGCTGGCAGAAGAACAGCCCAGCTGAGCCCAGCTGAGCCCAGCTCAGATTGAAGAACAGTTGGGGGTGGTGATTTTTTAAGCCACTAAAGTTTTAGGGTAAGTTTGTCAGCAACATTTGACAACCAAAAACACTGGTCATTCATAGATGTCTCTTTTCTAAGTACAAGACAATTACTCAAATGCAAAGAAAATATGGCAAACGTTTTTCCACCACAACCTTCTCAGTCAACAGCTGAACTATAATTGGTCATTGGCTGAAGAAAAAAAAAAAGCCACACCTCTTATCTTAGTTCATAAATATCCATGATTCTTTTCCTATGACTCTTTAATGCCAATGCAAAAGTTGACCAGTCAGCTTCTGACAGTCTCAGGCACTGGCTTAGTTCTCATTTGGCCAAAAATAGAAGCCATCAAAATGAATTATCCACTACTGGATACAAGATGGTAAATGAGATTGTTCTCACTTTTCTAGGATGTCGTTACTTAATTTTCCTAAATCATTTCTTCTTATCATCCCCCACAATGAGGAAAAAAAATAAACTGGTTAAGGTTATAAAAAGAAAGAAAAAAGCCTATTACTAGAATTTGAATCCCCATCATCTGCAAAATACAGCGCACAATTTAACTGCTTCCTCAATTTAAAACAAATTCTATAAAATATAATGTTGTCTACATTGTAGAGATGATTTCTTCTTATCTAAGGAAATAAGTGATTGGGAAGCAGGTATTTTTGAGTTAAAATACAGTGATCTTTAAATGGTTTCAAATTTTGCTTATCAAAAGGTAGTCAACCACAGTGCAAGCCTTCCAAATCTAAATTCTGTCTTCACATAAACTTTCTTGCATCTTTTCTTGATCTTTTTAGAGACAGGGTGAAAGTCCACATCTATTTCTGTGCTGAAGTTTTGGCAGGTTTTCTCATCTGAAACTTTTCTGCTGTTGCATCAGGCTCACGTTTTCAGACTCTAGCACTGTCTTCTCTCATTTCTGCACAGGGTGGCGTTGGAATACAAGGCAAGAGGGCGTTTTGATCTTCACTTGTCTGGTCTACTAGAGAATATTTAATATCTGTATATTTGTGCCCTTTCCTCTTGCTTTTCTGCTCTTCTTCAATCCTGAGCTGCAGTGTTTCAATATAATGCTGGACTGCCATACAGATGAATCGGTACTATGCTTCTGTCTGGACCATCCCTGACCTCTGAGACCGCACCATCTGGATGGTTTTGGGAACATCAATGTTGCAGTCAACACCTTTCTCTCTGACAATGTCAATAAGAATATCAATAACAATGAAAGTCCCTGTCAGGCCAATTCCAGCACTGCAGTGCACCACGACCAGCCCTGCATCCGTGATGCTCTCCTGCTTATGGTACACCTCCTCTAGGAAGTCCAGCACGCCTCTGGGGTCGCTGGGCACTCCATGGTCCGGCCAGGTCCCAAAGTGGTATTGCCAGACCATTCTCTCCATATTCCCTTGTCCAACCTTTGAAAGTTTAAGTTCTCTTAGCGTATAATCATGAGCTGCGCTTTCTTTGACGTTCCTAACACGCATGATGCCATATTCTTTTAGAGCATACTCATCAGGCCAGTATTTGACACATTTACTCTTTCCTCTCTCCACTTCTTTTATTGTCATGACAATCACTCGGGAGTTTTCTTGGAACTTCATCTGCCAAAAGTCATTCACTGTGTTTTGCAGGCAGCCTTGTGTGGCAATGTAACACTTTTAGGACTTTGAATTGTTGCACTTGGTTTCAAATTCAGGCATGATGATATTTTCATTGATGTAATCTGAAACAGGCTCATTGGGATCACCGTCGTGTAGGACAACCCATATATGATCAAAGGGTAGGATGGTTTTATATCTATTTCTGTTTGTGTTTTCTTGCCTTTGACCCTCTTTTCGGCTGTAGAGAAGTTTGCACTCCTGTTGTAGTGTCTCAAATTTTTCCCAAAAGCCTTGTTTGACTTTATCTGTGGTCTCAGCTAATTTGCTTAGTTCCTGAACTCTGCTTTCTATTTCAGCAGCATTTATATGAGTCATGTTAAGGGGATGCTTGAGTTGTACTACTGTACCCAGTGTTTCCACCATGAGATTCTTCTTGTAATGTTCTTCAAGATCTGTCAAAGAATCAAACCGTTCTCCTCCACCAACGTCGTATTTCAGCTCCTTTCTGAGGTAGGATCTGCACAGTTCAGAAGATATTTAAGCTCAATAACATCTCCATTCTTCTCTTTTAATTGCCCATGATGTTCCATGTAATACTGAACCAACTCAGCCAAAGTGGCACATTTCTCCCCTCCATAGAGGTCATAGTAATCACCAGTGTTCTAAATGTGGGTAACAGCTCCATTTCTTCTAATGGAAAGTGTGAAGTCTCCAGGGTTACTTTTATTAGGCCTTGTCAAAAAACTGTCATCAACTCCTCTTGTCAACAGTAGGTTTTCTGCCTCCGCACCAGTGATATTTGGGTGAAACCATCTCCGCGATATCATGTTCCTCCCGCCCTCCAGCTCTGCAACGGACCCGCTGCTTGCTCAGGCTCCGCTGGGCTGGGTCACATCGGGCTTGCCCAAGGGAGGCCTACTCGGGACCAGACAAGGGGACAGAGCCAGCCGGCTGCACACAGACCCACTTTCCAGGCCTGGGGATCCCAGAGACTGTGCAGCCGCCCCCGGTCCGGCTTGCTCCTCCTCCGGCTAATTTTTGTACTTTTTGTGGAGAAGGGGTTTCTCAATTTTGGCCAGGCTAGTCTTGAACTCCTGGCCCTCCTTGGGCTTCCAAAGTGCTGGGATTACAGGCTTGAGCCACCAGGCCTGGTCGGGCCTCTATTTCAATATGATTTTTATTTGGATGGACATCTGGAGAAGCCTATACTGTATTATATTGCTTTGCTTTCCATAACTAATTATAGAAATATCTATATTACAAGCTATATACAATTTCATGAATTTCAAATAAAACACTGAAGGTCTGAGCATGGGATTCAAACATACAAAATAGTAATTGTAATAGCCAAAATTAGAAAGATATGGATTTTCTGTTATTGGATTATCTGACTATATTTTTCTTAGCTTATAGGAACAACTGAAGAAAATTATAGTGTATTATAGGATAGACATGATTTTCCTGAATTTCCAATAAAATTCTAGAGGCTCTCATAAGAAGACCAACAATATAAAGTAGTAAAACTGATACATCCACTATTAGAAAAATGCAAACTTCATAATAATATTCTTGCCATTTGATAGAATTGCTTTTGTACATCTATACATTCGGAGTTTTGTTTTGTTTTCTGAGCTGGTTATGAGAAGAAACAGAATTTTTAGGAAATGAAACTTTATTTTCGTCAGTATTTTAGTTTTGTACATTAAACTTCTTTTACTTAAAATATGTTGTATTTATTTTCTAGCATTTTTTCTTCTTCTCATACTTATGTGTTGACTCAAGGGGTACCTGATAAAATAGATACAATTGATTATTCCTATAAAGATTTATATGCTTCAAAAAGTAGAAGTTGCCTTACTTTTTCATAATGTTTCTTTATATTTGAATAACACTTAAATGTAAAGATTACATGGTGAAAACAGACAAGATAGATCTTATATAGTCTATTGTTTTACAGACCTTTTAATGTATACTTCTGAGACTAAAAAGTAATACCTAACACTTATGCTATCTATTAGGCCATGTATTAGACTCATTGCTTCATGAGGATCCTCCTAGTTTCATGAGGATGCATAAGTATATTTTAGGCATCACTGCATTTTTAATGCCTACTATTGAGGCAACAGTATGGGAGGGGCTCAATAAATAGTTTTTAAATGTGTAAGTCTGGCGACTAATTTCAGGAGGAAATTAATGTATAAATATTTATCAAAACACTATTGAGCCCTTAAAGTTGCCATGATTTTTTGTAAGTGTTGATAACAAAAACAGATGTGATTCTGCCCTACTTTGCACTTATAATCCAGAGATAGAGAAGCACATTAATCAAACACAACAGACACTATAAATGTGTATCTATCATTACTGCTATAAAAGAACGAACTCTTTGAGGACTTATGGAAGTAAGATTTGACATAATTATGATTAGTGAAAGTGGAAATCAAATAATGGAATATAACGCATTAATGGTTGAATAATCAAAAAACCAGATAATAAGGGGGGCAGCATAGAGAAGCCAAGACACAGGAAATAGCACATGAAGTGTACTGTGATATGCAGGGGCGTTATTAATGAGTACAGAGACCCCAAAAAGTAAAAGGTCAGAGATGACAAAGCAAAGAATACAATGAGGATGCATGATATGAAAAAAAGCTGAAGAGACACTTAGGGAGAGGGTGTTAGATTTTTATTGATCAGGATAACAGTTGTCTTTTTCTTTCTTTCTTTTTTTTTTTTTTTGAGACAGAGCCTCACTCTGTTGCCAGGCTGGAGTGCAGTGGCGTGACCTCAGCTCACTGCAACCTCCACCTCCTGGATTCAAGCGATTCTCCTGCCTCACTCTCCTGAGTAGCTGGGACTACAGGCACCCGCCACCACGCCCAGCTAATTTTTGTATTTTTAATAGAGATAGGGTTTCACTGTGTTGGCCAGCATGGTCTCGATCTCTTGACCTCGTGATCCGCCCGCCTTGGACTCCCAAAGCTCTAGGATTATAGGCGTGCGCCATCGCGCCCAGCCTAACAGTTGTCTTTTTCTAAAAAAGCGTGAAAACAATTAAAATATTTTATATGTTTGTTGGCATTTTCAGATTTTTAAAATATTATCCTGACTGCTGTAGGGGAAAATGGAGCACAGGTAATCTATGGCTAGTGTGGGAAAAACAAAAAGTTAACTGCTGATTTCCAAGTGAGTGATATAATTGCATGAGCAGGTATTGTGGTGTAGATGGAGGGAAGGTTAAAAAATACAGTATTTTTTACTAGGTAAAATAAATAAGAATATATGCAATTCTATAGATGATAATGTCATTCACCTACATAGGAAACATTGGAAGAGGCACATGTTTGGGGGAACTTTATTTTGTTGTTAGCACATAAACCTGGAATGCCTTAGATATATTTAAGACATGATATTAAATATACATATTGCATTACCCATTACAAAATATCTGCCTTTCAATAAAAGTATTATAAGTCATGCCTATGAAGAACAGAAGCGATAAACAAAGCAAACAAACTATACTCAGATATGATACAGATAAGAAGTTAGTTATGACTAATATGTTAAAATCTGCAATAGAAAAAGTAGACAACTTAAAAGATGGACAATTTAAGTAAAGAAAATTATAAGAAAAAAATCCAAAGGTAACGCTAGAAATGAAAAACAGAAACAGAAATGAAGAATGTTGTTTGATAGCTAATCAGTAGACTGAACATGGCCTAGGAAAGAAATTAGTGAGCTTAAAATTAGACCAATTGAATCGTCTTAAATTTAATGCAAAGGATAAAACTAATAACAACAACAACAAAAATAGAACTGAATGTCCCCAAACCAAGATCAGTTTGAAAATATTCAACAAACACATAATAGTAATACTAAAAGAGGAATAAAGAGATAGTGTAGCAGAAGTAATACTTCAAGAAACAATGGCTAAGAACTTTACAAAATTAAGAATAGACACCAAAACAAACACTCAGGAAGCTCAGAGACAACAGGCATGATAAATAAACACACACACACACACACACTCACAAAATAACACATACTATTTTCAAATTGCAGACAGCTAAAGGTGAAATAAAACTCTTGAGGAAACACAAGAGGGAAAATACCTAGAGAAGAATAAGGTTAGGAATTACAGCAAACTTCTTATCATAAGTCCATAAGCAAGAAAAGATTAGGGTCAAATATTTAACGTATTAGAAAACCACTTAGAATTAGATATCAGGAGAAATTACCTTTCAAAAGTGAAGGAAAAATAAGACATCCTCTGAAAATTAAACACTGAGGAAATTCATCATCATTTAATTTGCCTTATAATAAATGATAAAAGTTCTTCAGGAGGAATAAAAATAATGCAGGCCTGAAACTTAGAAATAAAGGCAAGAGAAAAGAAATCGATTACGATAAAGAATTTTTTATTTTTCTTATTTTTATGAATAAAATATAAATTTGTGTTTAATTAAATAATTATAACAATTTGTTGTTACATATGTTTATATAATATATGGATAAGTGAAATGCATAACAGCAATGACAAAACTGATGGAACAGATGAATTGTGACTATTCTAAGAAACTTACAGTAAACATGAATAGATACACTATAATTTGAAGATAAGCTTTGATTAGTTAAATCACTGTATTAGAACATTAAGGGCAGCCACTTAAAATTTTTAAAAATTACTATAAATGATATACTAAGAACAAACACAATGAATAGAAAACAGTTACACACACAGCAGACAGTAAATAATCTGTATCAATAATGGCTTTAAAATGACTAGTTTAGATGCACCATTAAAAGACAGAGATGCCACTCTTTGTTGTCAAAAAGAATCTAATTTGAAGCATATAAACTAAGGTTAAAATTTTACAAAGGATGAAAAAGATATCATGCTAACACTAATCCAAAGAAAGCAGAAGTAACTATATTAATTTTGGATAAAGCAGACATCAGAAGAAGAAAATGTATTATGGATAAAGAGCAACACAACATAACGAGAAAGGAAACAATTATCCAAAAATGTATATTATATAACAACCCTAAACCTAATAATAAAGAATCAAAGTGCTCTATTAGACCTGAAGAAGAAATAAATAAATAAATACATACACTATTATAGCTAGTGTGCTATAAAATTTCAACATTTCTTTTCACAAGTGATATATCAATAAGCAGAAAATCAGTAAGGACATTGTTGACCTGAACAATACTAAAAATCAATGTGATATAATTGATACTTATATACCACTTCATTCAATAACAGCAGCACATATATTCTTCTCAAGTTTGCATGGAACATTCAACAAAGGAAACCACATTCTTTTCTGGGACATAAAATGCCTATCAATGTGTTAGAAACATATTAATAACTTAAAACACATATTAATAACTTAAAAGCATAGAAATTGTGGAAACCATGTGTTCAGAAAACAATATGATTAAACTAGAAATGCATAAAATATAGTTAGGAAATCCCAAAACATCTGAAGATTTAACAGCATACTTTTAAATGATAAATGTATCAAACAGTAGTTTCAAACAAATATTGTAAAGAATGTGAAGTAAATAAAAATAAAATATTTACCTTTGTGCAATGAATGAAAAGAAGTGTTTAGAGGGAAATTTGTAGCATAATATACACCTACAATAAATCTACAGCTAGTGAGAAACGAAATATTTTTCTATGAGATTGTTGTCTTAGAGTTCTCTAGAGAACAGAATCAATAGAAAAAAATATATAATATTATTATTTTTAATAATATTATTTATAATAAGAACTTGTCTTGTGTGATTATGGAAGCCAAGAAGGCCCAAGATCTGCCCTTTGCAAGATAAAGACCCAAGACAGCCATATATTTCAGTCCAAGTCTGAAGGCCTAACAGCAAGGAGGACTGATGGTGTAAGTCCCAGTCCAAGAGTAAGAGAAGACTGTTGTCTCAATGTTCAAGCAGCCAGACAGAGAGCAAGAATTCAGTCTTCCTCCGTATTCTAGCTCTATCCGGGACTTAAACAGGTTGGCTGATATTCACCTACATTAGGCCAGGCAATATTCTTTCTTCAGTCTACCACTCTAAACACAAATGACTTATCTGGGCATCTCATGGCCCAGTCAATTTGACATAAAATTAAACATCACAACTGGGAACAAGTCAATAATACCCTATCTCATAGCTTCTATTCAACATCATATTGGAATTCCTGGCCAGGGAAATAAGAAAAAAAGCAGGGCAAGGGTGGTAAGGTATAAAGATTGAAAAAGAAGAAATAGAAACTTCCTCATCTGTAATGGAATAATAGTTCATGTAGAAAATTCAAAGGAATAAGCAGAAACATCTAAAATTAATGAGTCCAAGAAGATTATGAAATCTAAGATTAATATAAAAAGGCAATTGAGTATTCAAAAAATATTACAGTAGAACTATACAATGACAGTAAAATACTTCCTTTTAAATCTAAGAAAATATATGCATGACCTATTTAAGGAAAACTGCAAACATTATGAAAAAAATACAAGCTCTAATTAAATTGATACTTTTTTCTCTGTTTATTGATTAGAAGTCTCAATATTGTTAAGATGTCAATTCTCCTCAACTTAATCTATAGATTCAACACAATCTCAATCAAAGTCTGAGCAACCTAGAATATACATATCAGTGAATTGATTGTAACATTTTAGTGGAAAGGCAAACAGCCTAGAAAAACCAACATAATATTGAGGAAGAAGAAAAAATATTGGATGACAAATCTTATCCAATTTTATAAGACTACAATAATCAGGAGCATGTGGAACTGATGAAAGAATAGACACGTCAATCCATGAAACAGACTAGAAAGCATAGAAATCGACCCACACACATCTAGACCACTACGTTAGTCTGTTTCGTGCTGTTGATGAAGATATACTTGAGACTGGATAACTTATAAAGAAAAACAGGTTTAATGGACTCACAGTTCCACATGACTGGGGAGGCCTCACAATCATGGCAGAAGGAAAAAAGCACCTCTTACATGGTAGCAGGCAAGAGAGAATGAGAGCTAAGTGAAAGGGGAAATCCCATATAAAACCATCAGATCTCATGAGACTTATTCATTACCATGAGAACAGTATGGGAGAAACTGCTGCATAATGCAATTATCTCCACCGAGTCCCCCAACAACACATGGGAATTATGGGAACTGCAATTCAAGATGAGATTTGGGTGGAGACAGAGCCAAACCATATCATCTACCAATATTTGACAAAGGAACAAAGGCAATTTAGTGAGAAAAAGATAGCATTTTCAGCAATTTATGATGGAATACAATTGGACTTCCATATGCAAAAAAAGTGTAGACAGAGACATTATATTGTACCCCAAAATTAACTTGAAATGGATCATTGTGTAAAAGGTAAAATGTAAAGTCCGAGGTAAATATGTAAATATACATTTTCATCCTAAATGTAAAATATGAAACTATGAAACCTCTTGAAAAAAATGTAAAAAAATGTGGAGTTGGATATTGTGATGCGTTAAATTCAGTAACAGTGGCATAATTCAGCAACTAAAACATTCATAAGTTGCATTTTATTAAAACCAAAAATTGTCTGCCCTGCAAAAGTCACTATTAAGAAAATGAAAATGTAAGCTACATACTGTGAATGAATATTTGATAAACACAAATGATGAAGGACTTGCACTCAAAATATACAAATAACTTGTAAGCTCAAAAATGTAAAAACAAACAGTTAAAACAAAGGGCAAAACACATTAACAGATATCTCGCCAAGGAAGATATACAGATGGGCACATAGCAAATGAAAAGCTGCTAAGCATCGTTTTTAATTAGTGAATTGCATATTAAAACAACATCTAATAGAATGAATTTAGTGTGAACCAAAAAAGTGACAATGCTCCCTGCTCCTGAGGATGTGGAGCAACAGGAAAATAAGTTGGTCGTAGGATTGCTGGTAGGATGACAAATTAATAATTTTGGAAGACAGTTTGGCATTTTTTTTCAAAAAATGAAACATATGTTTAACATATCCATGAATTGTGCTCCCAGGTATTTAAAAAACTCAGTTAAAAATTTACATCCACAGAAAACTCAGCACATTAATATTTATAGCAGTATTACTTATAATCATCAAAAACTAGAAGACAGCTATTAATAGGTAGATGGAACAACAAACTGTGATACACTCAGATAGTAGAATATGAGTCAGTGATTTAAAAAGTATGTGAACTATCAAGCTATCAAAAAATTATGGCTGAACCTTAAATCTGCCCATTGTTATATTTAAAAAGTCATTCAGAAAAAAATCATATATTGTATACTTCCAATTATGTAAAGTTTTAGAAAGTGCTTAACCATTGAGAAAGTAAACAGATCACTGGTTGACAGAGGTTCAGATGGGGGAACTTTAGTAGGTGAATCAGAGGGAATATTTTATTGTGACAAAACTATTCTGTAACGGTGAATAGAAGAAATTTAACATTTGACATGTTGTGCATTTAAGTTCACACCTTGTGCCATAAACTTCTGTGTGATATATGTGATGCCAATGGAATGGAATGTAGAATGTGAGAAAGTAATCCAAATATATTACAAATTTATAAAACAACCTCACCGACTGAAGTTATGGAATGAGGCACCAATACAAGTAACTTTGGAGTTAGTGGAGTTTTTAAAAATAAGGGCAAAAGGAAGTGTATGTAAGCACCGTACTCTACTTGATAAAACGATTTTCCATGGAGATACAAATTAATACTTTTGAAACCACTGAACACTGAAATTGAATAATTAGGTAAAAAAATGGTGAATGGTGGGGCAATATTTCTAAATATTGGAGTGAGAGATTATAGGCAAGTAAGGAAAAGAGGACAGAATAATCCATGTGGTCATGGATTAGAGTTGGAGACATCAATACAACATAATGTTTAGCTTAATGTAGACAAAGGCAGTTAAATACGTGTGTGTATGTGTGTATGTGTGTACATGGGTTGATCTATCCACATATGCTTATTTGCTTTACCAGAAGTAATAAGCATACTTAACTTTCATAGCTTGGCTTCTAATTTAATGTCATTCTAAAAAAATGTAACCAAACCGTCTTGGAGGAAAAAAGGTGATTCCAGGACTCAAGCAAGAAATATATAAAATTAGCATGGATTTCATGTAGTACCAGAAAGTTTTGAAAACAACAAAAGCAACAAACAGACAAAAAACAACAAAAAATATCAATGATGGGGGTATACCAAAGGAATATCAGAGTCGAATTTAAGCAACAAATAATGTTGTATGAGATAATAACTTAAATTATCAAATAAATATCCATCAGTGCTTACTGATATAAATACACTATTAGCTATATAAACAAATGGGAAAAAATAGACAAATAATGCCCTGAATAGAAATTTTCCAAATAATTTATAGAGATACTTCACCCTCAATTAGGGGATGCATACCTCCCCATTCCTTAAGTGCAGGCTGTGCATAATGACTTCATTCCAAATAATGCATTATTAAAAAGAGGGAAGAATAATAATTTTACAATGGAGATTCCTGAGTGACACTACCTCAGCTGAGTGATAAAGGTCACCATCAACAGATAAACCATGTTGATAGTACGTACTTGTCTAAGTCTGTTTTGTGTTGCTATAACAGAATAGCACAGACTGGGTAATATATATTTTTTAAAAAAGTAGTTTATTTGGTGCATAGTTCTGAAGGCTGGGAAGTCAAAGAGCACAGTACCAGCATCTGGTGAGGGCCTTTGTGCTGTATCATTCCATGGCAGAAAGGAGAAAAGCAAAAGCAGATTATGGAAAGAGTGAGAGCAAGAGAGGGTTGAACCCACTTTCATAACAACCCAGACCCACAAGAACAATATAAATCCATTCATGAGGGTACAGCCCTTGTGGCCTAATTACTTATTAATGGTCCCACTCTTCATACCTTCATGATAGCAATTAAATTCAACTTGAATTCTGGAGGGGACATTCAAACCATAGTAGCACTGTTGAGTAGTATTTCTGCTGATATTTTATCATCATAATGGCCCTTTACCTTTGTGGTCTTCATCTTAAGAAAATAATATCCACTCAAATAATTAGAAAAACATCAGGAAAATCCCAACAGAAGAATAACCTACCAGGACTTTTCAAAACTGAAAACGTCATGAACAACAGAGCAAATTAGAGAAAGCTGTCAGCCAACAATAACTGTAAGGAGACATGACTACTAAATGTAATGGAGAATCCTAGATGAGATCTTGGAACAACAGAAAAAGGAAATATGATGAAATCTGAACTTTACTTAATTATAATGTATCAATATTGGTTCATTAATTACAACAAATATGCCATACTGATACAAAGTGTTAAAAACTGGGAAACTAAGTTATGTGGAAAACTCTCTGTACTATCTTCACTGTAAATGTATAAGTCAAAAGTGATGAAAAATAAAAAGTATACTTTAAAAACACTATAGAAAATAAGAAGAAATATTTGGTGATCTCCAGAGGCTTCAATTCATATGAATTGTTTTAGATCATATTCCAAATGCACCATCTAAAGTTTGTCCTCTCACCCAGTCCTGATAAAACTGTCAGAGGAGTTCAAACCAGAGCAACCCCATCTTGAATAGGGGCTGGGTAAAATGAAGCTGAGATCTACTGGGCTACGTTCCCAGGAGGTTAGGCATTCTTAGTCACAGGGTGTTTATGGCTAAGGGAACAGATTAATAATGTTGACTAAACAGACCCAGGACTTAACAGATCCAGGAAATGTCCTAAAGCCCCAATATCTTTTTTTTTTTTTTTTTTTTTTGTTTGAGACAGAGTTTCAGTCTGTCACAGGCTGGAGTGCAATAGCATGATCTCGGGTCAACACAATCTCTCTCTCCTGGGTTCAGGTGATTCTCCTGCCTTAGCCTCCTGAGTAGTTGGGATTATAGGCGTACGCCACTGCACCTGGCTAATTTTTGTATTTTTGGTAGAGACAGGGTTTCACCATGTTGGCCAGGCTGATCTTGAACTCCTGATCTCAGATGGTCCACCCGCCTAGGCCTCCCAAAGTTCTGGGATTACAGGCATGAACCACCGTCCCCGGCCAGCCCAATATCTTAAGAAGAAAATAATTCTTAGTTTAAGAATGAGTTCTGCTTTAAAGGTAGTAATGTAGATTCTTGCCGAAGACAGTAGGTACACAAAGAATAACAATCCTTTATCAGGAGCCCTGTATAATAGTAGAGCACGTCTCTCCCATGATTTCTTGCTATGTATCTTATATATAAACAGGCATTGTTCCTAAGGTGGTGTGTTTCTCCCCTTGCTTTCGAGAACACCCTGCTCTGTCTATGGAGTAGCCCTTCTTTTATTACTTTACTTTCTTAACAAACTTGCTTTCACTTTACTCTGTGGACTCTTCCCAAATTCTTTCTTGGACAATATCCAAGAACTCTCTCTTGGGGTCTGGATCACAACCCCTTTCTGGTAACAAAACCATTTTTTCCCCTTGACTTTTCAGACCTATGGGTTGTTAACTAATTCCTATTGTTGCTTGACTAAGTGCCTCAATATTACTTGTTATGTTCCTTAACTTTGTCCATACATGTTGAAATTGTCACTTCCAATGGTAGATATAGGTTTTAGGGAGCTTGAAATTTGTGCAATTTGGAATTCCTTTTTTAAGAAAGGGAGTACACAATTATAGACACCAAATCTGAGAGCCAAACTATTTTACTGGAGACTTAAAAGGGTGGATCCCTTTCTCCTGAAATCCCTTTAGGGAATCATCTGAAATGCTTACTGTAATGATTCCTAATTGAAAGCTTGCTGTCCCTCCCCATCCAGAGTATTGAATTGCACAGCAGCTCCCAGACTTCACAGAAGCTCATGCAAATGAGGGCCCTGCAGCTTAAACTTCATTAGCTTCACGTTAAATCTGTCTCTGGTCCCTTTCTTTAATTCTCTTTGAAATCCCAGTTGAATGTGGCTGCTATTCTATGTCAACAACTCCTACCAGTACAGGCTAGGAGGAGGAAATGGAAAAAGCAGGCTAATTAGAGATCTCTTTAGTCTGTAGAATCAAAGCTCTTGGGGGACTTGTGGGAAACAGGAAATGAGGGAGAGGTACATAGCAGCGACGATAGTCAGGCTTTAGCTTCAAAAATAGTGTGGTTGTCAGTATCATTCATGTTCATAGGAACAGGAAAAAGGCACTGAGTTTAAGGAGAATCAAATTTCAGTTTGGAATTTGTGAAGTTTGATGTGTCCGTATACCATATCCATAGACATATCTAGGAAGCAGGTGTTCTGATCTGCAATTGTGAGGATAGATTTGAGCTGGGGATATAGGCATGAGAATCATCAACATACAGTAAATTTCTCTCTGTGCGTGGTCACTTGAGTCAAAAGACTTAGGAATAAAGAAGGGCTAATGTGAATTTCAGAAGGGCAATATTTGAAAGGGCAGCTCATAGAAGGAAATGCAAATTGACTCAGTTGTTAGGAGGAAAACACAACATTCTATTTAAACAAAAGCAAGAGAAACAAATATATAAAGATGGACAGCATAAGTGACAATTTTGATAGATGGCAAGGCATGCAAATTTAAAAGTTTCTCTCTTGTTTGTTGCAATACTGAGAATTTTATAAGGTAAGAATTACCCCACTTTAAGATGAGTAACCTGAGTTTCAGAAAGATAAAAAATTTTCCTTAATTCATAGCTCACATAACAAAAATATTTCAGATTTGAGTATAAATCAAACTCTGTATTACAAACTATACATGGATTGGTAGCAGGGGCAATCTCCCATTCAAAAATGAGAAGTATAAAAAGCATGAACAATAGCACTGGAAGTATGCTGGTGGGAATGTAAAATGGTACTCCCAATGTGGGAAAAAGTTTATGAGTTTCTCAATGAGTTAAACATAGAATTACCCTATAACCTAGTGAAGCTGCTCCCAGGTGTGTACCCAAAAGAACTGAAAGCAGATTTTCAAACAAAAATGTGTATAGACATGTTCCAAGTGGCACTATTTGCAATAGCCAAGATATAGAAACATCTTAAACACCCATCAACAAATGGATGGGTAAACAAAATGTGATGTATTTATAAAATGAAATATTATTCAGCCATGAAAAGGAATGAAGTGCTGATACATACTACAGCATGGATTCACCTTGAAAAAATTATGCTATGTAAAAGAAGCCAGACACAAAAAACACATATTGTATGATTCAACTTATATAAAATATCCAGAATAGGCAAATCCAGAGACAGAGAAAGAAAGCAGATAAGTAACTATTAGGGAATGGAAGAGGAGTTATTCAGGAGTGACTGATTACTGGATACGAACTTTCCTTTTGGGGTGATGAATACATTCTGGAACTAGCTAGTGGTGATGTTTACACTACATTGTGAATGTGTTAATGCCAATGAATTTTTTTTTTTTTTTTTTTTTGAGATGGAGTTTCGCTCTTGTTGCCCAGGCTAGATTGCAATGGCACAATCTCAGCTCACTGCAACCTCCGCCTCCTGGGTTCAAGAAATTCTCCTGCCTCAGCCTCCCGAATAGCTGGGATTATAGGCATGCACCACCACGCCCAGCTAATTTTGTATTTTTAGTAGAGATGGGGTTTCACCATGTTGGCCAGGCTGGTCTTGAACTCCTGACCTCAGGTGGTTCGCCTGCCTCAGCCTCCCAAAGTGCTGGGATCTACAGGCATAAGCCACCGTGCCTGGCCAGTGAATTATATTTTTAAAAAGAGTTTAAGTGGTTAATGTTATGTTTATCATAATGAAAAGTTTTTTAAAATTAGCACTGGAAGCTATAGGCCTTCAGAATCTTTACAGCTTTTAAAACAAAACAAAACTCCAAACAATCTCTATCAAAACAGTGAATGAAATTTATCTCCTTGGAATATTTTTGTGGTTTTATAATTATGCTATTATGGCATAAAAAGGCCAGTCTTCCTGTTATTAGATCTGCTATTATCCATTATATATGTTGAGCAATAAAAAAGAAATGTATCTGTCTACTCTGCTGCCTCCTATTTGTCACCCCTATAACTTGGCTTTGTTCTACAACTCCCATCTTTTCTCCTTTAGTAATGGTAGAGTTTGGCATTTACACAATAGTTTTTATTATAATCATGCCTTCTTGGCTAACAGAGACGGTTTCTATGTATATGTGATTGGTGCTAGAACCAACATGCTATCCATTCTGTCCTTCCAAATTTAATACTTTAGGTTGATACTGGGTGTAGTTTATGTTTCTGGGAGATGCTTTATAGAATATATCTTGTGCCTAATACAGTGCAATATATTTCAGATACATGTGAAAGAGTAAGATTTTCATATTTATGGCCAATAATGCAGTGGTTATGAAACAAAGCTTTAAAAAACATAAACTCTCTAAATTTTGGAACAGTTATATATTTACAGAAAAATTACAAAGGTGGTACAGACAATTGACATAAACTCCACACTCAGTTGTCCCTGTTTTTAATGTTTTATGTTAGTATGGAACGTTTGTTAAAATTAAGAACAAATAGTCATAAATTATTAAGTCTTTTTTCAGATTTTCTTTCTAATACCCTTTCTTTTCTAAAATCCCATCCAGGATACCACATTCCATTTACTTGACATGTCTCTGTAGCCCACTCTTAGCAGTCAGTCTCTCAGACTTCTCGTTTTAGATGACATTGACATTTTTGAGGGATATTAACCAGGTATTCTGTAGGATTTCCCCGATGGTTTTTTTTCTTTTTTTCATGATTAAGAGTATATGCTAGCAACATGGTTTATGATCATGTCGGTGTTGGCCATAAGCCCATGTTTGAGGCAGCGTTGGTCAGGGTTTTCTGTTGTAATGTTGCCTTCCTCTTTCAGGAATGAGGAAATATGCCCCCACTCCTTGAGGGTAGAGTATCTACATAAATTATTTGGAACTCTACCAACTTCCACAATGTTCCATTTTTTTTTCACATGGAACAGCACGGGATGAGGGTGAGATGGATCAGCATAAATGGGAATAATCATGGGAAAAAACTGCTGAGGAAGCCATGAACAAAAGCCTTCTGCCGTTTTGTGGACCCAGGGAGTCAGATGAACGTTTAAAATTACTGATATGGAAAATTACTGAGCCAGCTTGAAGAAATATCTCAAGGCCACCCATAAAGAGGTCCCAGTAGAGGTTCTGAATACTCTGTCAGTGTAGCCTCTCCAGCCTGCCATAGGAGGCCTCTGAATGGGGATGTCTAATCTAGGAATGCATATATGCCTAAAAGTGTGGCCTGCCATTGTAGGGGTGGGGGTGAATCTTTGACTGCAACTATCTCCAAAGGTTGCAATGCATTGGCTGTGCACCGAGTGTTGAGTGGGGAGAGCCACCTTCCCCCTTGAAACCTGCCAGTAAAAACTTTGTGATTGACTATGACTGGGCCTGAAAGATCAGTTCATCTATTTCTGCTTGTGTTAAGCTTGGGAGTTTGTGTCCTAAAAAATACTGGTCTATTTCATCAAAGTTGTTTCAATAGAGCATAGAGTGATTCATAATGTTCTTCATTCTCATTTTAATATTCATGGGGTCAGTACCAGTGTGTTTAAACATATAGTAAAGACAGCGGCAAAAATAGAAGCTTGTTCCGAAAGTGTAATTCTAATAGCACGCCCACAATCACAGAAACGATTCCATTTTCAATGATTTCAGGATGAAACTACAGGAAGTTTAAAATGCATTATTAAGCAGAAATTTCCAACTGAAGCTTGTAGAACTCAGCTGCAGCGAATATGATACTCAGGATATTACTCCCACAGAGTGGGAGCAACTTCCCTGGAAATGAGTGCCTGAGTGTTTTTCTCTCTGTGTGCTTTGCTGTTCTCTATCTCTCTTTTTCCTCAAAGCTTCTATATCCTCTGTCCTCTGTCAATTGCATCTTTATCTCTCTATTAAGCAATTTATAATCTACGTACAAAATTTATCACCCTTTGTTCCCAACTCCAATATTAAAGATGCTTAAACTTTTAACTATTGTATTTCTTTTACTGTCCAAAACAAATGTAACTTAATAATCAATTCCTATAATTATTTGAATTACCATAAATAACATTAAATATATATTTATTCATGGACAATAATATAATACTTAGAAGATTTTCATTTTTTCTGCTGAAGATTTGAAAAAGTTGCATTAATTTTGTTTGCATTTCAGTCATGTTAAATATAAAGATGTTTTCTTCAAATATCTTAGGTCAGTGTTTAGAAAAGGTGGTCCATGGTATTCTATTCTAGAGTTTTTGCAATATGTAAGTTTACAATTGGGATTTTTGGGTCTCATTCTAGAGCATATGAATCAGAATGTTTGAAGAATGCCCATCCTTTTGACACATTTTAAAGCAGTATCCCCGCAGATCTCTGTGTACCCTAATGTATGAGAACATTTTCTTAAGTCTTGAATTTAAATTTTTATAATATCCTTTTGATTTCTCTGAAGTCACATTTGCAAATGTTTTTTGATTATCCTCCTTGCCATTCTGCCACATTTACTGAGGTATTCAGATAATTTTCTATTACTGGGAGTATAAATGCAAATTCCTCAACTATTTTGAAGAGATAATATTTTCAATCAGATTGCTATTTCTTGCGCTTTCTCAATTTTCATAAAATTCTTATTACACTGGTAAGGTGGCAAGAATTTCAAACAGGTTTTCAAATGTGGCTTCAATTATTTGTCACCTATGTGGTTTTGAGTGAATTTCCAATAAAGTATACTATTTGTTTGCTTTTTAAATTTATCATCAAATTTCATTTGATTATATTCATTGCATTAAAAAAATGAAGATGGAAGTGAATTTTAAAAAGTATACTCCCTTATAGATGCACTTCTTAAATTAGCTTATTGATAATAGTAGGAAAGGTGCAATATTTAAAAAATAATTGCTTAAAATCATCTTAGAAAGATCAAGGACGTAGAATGATAGAGAAACACAAATTGTAATTTTCAGTGTGTGTTTGTGCGTACATTTTAATTACTTGTACATAATTAAATTTATCTTTAAAGTTTTAGAAAGTTATAGCAAAATGTCATGACAGTAATTAATAGAAAAATACAAAAAGATCATCCCCTTTAAACATGTATTCCAGCATATAAAAATACCTAAAGCCAGGCATGATGGCGTGCATCTGTAATATTAGCTACTTGGGAGGCTGAGGTGGGAAGATCACTTGTGCCCAGGAGTTCAAGTCTGCAATGAACTCTGATCACCACTGCACTACAGCCTGGGTGATACAGAGAGGCCCTGTCTCCAAGAAAAGATAAAAATACATAAGTCTCTAACATTGACAATCTTACATTAAATTCCTATAAATTTGAAAGTTATAGGTTATAGGTGCTTTCTCATTAGTCAATATAATTTTCTTTATTCCTGATTTACCAAAAATGTGATATAAATGATGCCAAATTATGAATTCCTAAAGAAGTGATTTAAGGTTTGTGTTCTGGTGGGAGACTGAGCATATTTTTCTTGGCCAACCTTTCCTTGGCTGGACAGCTAACATTAGAGTGTCCAGATCTCTGTAATAAGTCCCCTTTCCTTCTTAAACTGCATACTGGCTGATTCTTTTCATCACTTCTAATTAAATCATTGTCCAGACCATATCACTCCCCTGTTTATAATCCTTAAATAACTTCTAATTGTGCACCGAATAGACTTGACCTGGTTTAAAAAATCCTACACATGCCTAAACATAGTTTAGCTCTCTAGTTTATCTCCCATCACTCCCTCACTCATTCATGATATCACAGTCTCACTGAAATTCCTTCTATTCCTTAATCAAGAAAAATTTATTGTGACCTTGAGTTTTCCACATTAGGTCTACTTCCTCTTTAAAATGTGCCTTTCCTAAACTTCACATAGCTATCTCCTCCTTACTATTCAGACCACAGTTTAAATGTCTTTTTTGAATAAGAGATGCTGGTGAGGCTGCAGAGAAAAGGGATTGCTTATACACCGCTGGTAGGGATGTAAATTAGTTCAGCCACTGTGGAAAGCAGTTTGGTGATTTCTCAAAAAACTTAAAATAGAACTACCATTTGATCCAGCAACCCCAATATTGGGTATATACTCAAAGGAATATAAATCATTCTACTGTAAAGGTATATGCACTCATATATTCATTACAGCACTATTCACAATAGCAAAGACATGGAATCAACCTAAATGCCCATCAATAGTAGGCTGATAAAGAAAGTGTGCTACGTATATACCGTGAAATACTATGCAACCATAAAAAGAATGAGATCATGTTCTTTGCATCAACACGCATGGAGCTGGAAGCCATTATTCTAAGTGAACTAACACAAAAACTGAAAACCACACATCACATGTTCTCACTTACAAGTAAGAGCTAACCATGAGTACATATGGACACAAAAAGAAGGGCACAGTGGACACCAGGGCCTGCAACAGGTTGGAAACTGGAAGGAGGGTAAGGATTGAAAAACTACTTTTTGTGTACTATGCTTATTATCTGGTTAATGAAATAATATATACATCAAATCCTCGTGACACACAATTTATTTATAGAACCAACATGTACATGTACCCCGGAAACTAAAAGTTGAAAATAAATAAATAAATAAAATGCTATTTTTGCAATGAAGCTTTCCCTAACCATTCTATTTCCAGCCTATCAGTCCTCTAGTCAATTATTAAAAGTAACAGCAAAAACCACAATTACTTTGGCACCAACCTAGTAACATTCTATCTAATGATTTTAATACAGTACTAATTTTTTTTTCATAAATTGTTCTTGTATAAGGCATAAAATTAAGGTTCAATAGTATGTGCTGCTTTGACATCCAGTGAAACCAGAAGGGTTTTGAATGGCTTCATTTCAAGTTCCTTCTCCCATTCTGCTTCCATGGATAAAGCCTTGTCACCGATTTTTTTTTTTTTTTTGAGACGGAGTCTCGCCCTGTCACCCAGGCTGGAGTGCAATGACACGATCTCAGCTCGCTGCAACCTCCGCCTCCCAGGTTCAAGCAATTCTCCTGCCTCAGCTTCCCAAGTAGCGGGGATTACAGGCACCTGCCACCATGCTCAGCTAATTTTTGTATTTTTAGTAGTGATGGGGTTTCCCCATGTTGGCCAGGCTGGTCTTGAACTCCTGATCTCAAGTGATCCTCCCACCTCCCAAAGTGCTGGGATTACAGGTGTGAGCCACCATGCCCGGCCACTAAATAACATTTCTTTCAAGCAGATAAGGTATATTCCTTAGATACTTACCTTAGTAAATCCAGAATAGTGGGTTTTGCTTCCCTCCTAGCCTGCAGAATTATTCAGCCAAGACATAGCCTCCTGTGGAAACTAGAGGGCACCCACCTTTGTGATACTAAAAAGCCAGCCCCCTATGGCCCATACTTTTTCACTCTCTTCCTGAATTTAACCTCTGCGTGCCCCCACATGAAATGTGATGCTCTCCTTCCCTGGATTCTATCTAGGATGAGTAAACTGCCGTCTATCTCATCTATGCAGTGTTCAGCCTTCCTATAGCCATTCTGACCGGAATCCCTCCTTCACTGATGGAGCGAAAGAGAGGCTAACAAAACAACTGTTTTTATGCATTTATTAATCTTCTGCTATTTGTCTAGCACCATGAAAGGCAAGCGCCATATCAACAAACCCATCATCTGTCTCCTTGACCCACATATCCCTGGACTCTTCGGTAATGCAGCATTAATAAAAATTTTGAATAAACGAATGATTACTTAGACTTTTCTTCCTATCTCAAATATTTAGAAATTATCATAATATAGATATTTACAAGCATACATATGTATAGGGTTTTCAAGAAAAATATTTGTATTAATGCTAAAAAGCATGAGTAACTTCCGGTGGTGAGCAAGGAAAAGGAAGACTCTTTGGAAATAAGAAAGCGTAGTAGGTTAATGTGCAATGATTTTCTAAAATGACCATTCATATTAAATAGATGTTTTTACCCTGAGCACCAGAACCAGTGAATATCATAAGATATTATTTCCATAATGATTTTATGTTATAAGGTGTAGTTGATCACAAAATAAGAAAATTACCCAGGTAGACTTATTGCAATAACATGAGTCCTTAAAAGCAGAGAACATTCCCCTGCTGGTGGCAGAAGAGGGTGTCAGGGAGATTTGATGTACAAGAAAGATTCAAGTCACAATTTCTAAATTTAAAAATGGAAAAGACCTGCTGGGCGCAGTGGCTCACGCCTGTGATCCCAGCACTTTGGGATGCCGAGGTGGGCGGATCACGAGGTCAGGAGATCGAGACCATCCTGGCTAACATGGTGAAACCCCATCTCTACTAAAAAAAAAAATACAAAAAATTAGCCGGGCGTGGTGGCAGGAGCCTGTAGTCCCAGCTACTCGGGAGGATGAGGCAGGAGAATGGCGTGAACCAGGGAGGCGGAGCTTTCAGTGAGCTGAGATCGCGCCACTGCACTCCAGCCTTGGCGACAGAGTGGACTCCACCTCAAAAAAAAAAAAAAAAAAAAAAAAAGGAAAAGACCATGATTCAAGAAATATGGGTGATTTCTTGAAGCTGAAGATGAGCAGGACTGATAGCCAATGGGGAAGCAGAGGCCTCAGTCCCAAACACCACAGAGCGACACTGTCCACCACCTATACGAATTTGGAAGCAGATCCTTCCCCAGACTTTCCAGAAAGAACATGATCTAGCTGACACATCAATTTCAACATTGTGAGACCCTGAGCAGAAGACCCAGTCTAACCTGCTCTGACTTCTAAATTACAGGACAGTGAGATGACACATGTATGTTTATAAATCTGCTAAGTATATGACAATTTGTTATATAGCAATAGAAAACTAATACAGTCAGATCTACAGAGGAAATCACTTTGTAAATCATTCACTGCAGAGAAAAGAGACAGGAGGGATCAGTTTCAAAATGTACACAGCTTGGTAGTAGCGGATACAGGATCAGGAAAGTGCCCCGGAAAGACTGTCAGCATTTATCTAGCACATTTGATATGGAGATCTAGACTATGTGACCTTATTTTTGACCCCATTCTCATTGCCTGAGCACCATAATCCAGGTAATACTGCCTTATTCTCTAGAAACCCAAAGAAATTATCAGAACAAGGAGAAAGCCTGAGGCTTCGAATAGCTGGAAACTGGCAGAAAAAAATTATGCTTCTGCATCACATGAACAATTAGTCAAGTTCCTTTCCCGAATGACATGTCATATCTTTCCTTCTGTAAATTAAGAACAGAGACTCATTTGAGCAATCCCACACTCAATAATAAATATAAAACAATGAATTAGTAAAAACGCAATCACCTTGAAAAAGAAGCAATGATTCTCCCTTCACACTCAAACAGCATCAAGATTAAAAGTAACATCAGGCGGCGCGCGGTGGCTCACGCCTGTAATCCCAGCACTTTGGGAGGCTTAGGCGGGTGGATCACGAGGTCAGGAGATGGAGACCATCCTGGCCAACATGGTGAAACCTCGTCTCTACTAAAAATACAAAAAAATTAGCTGGGCGTGGTGGCGGGCGCCTGTAGTCCCAGCTACTCCTGAGGCTGAGGCAGGAGAATGGCGTGAACTCGGGAGGCAGAGCTTGCAGTGAGCCGAGATCGCGCCCACTGCACTCCAGCCTGGGCGACAGAGCAAGACTCCGTCTCAAAATAAATAAATAAATAAATAAATAAATAAATAAATAAATAAATAACATCAATTGTTATTGTTTTGATATATTTACAAACATACTATATAACAATTGCATGGATAAATGTGTAACAGGATGTAACAAAGATAACTGCTTAATCACAGGAGAAATTATTATGGGCATGAAAAATAAAAAAAAAAGGTATGTAGGCTGACTGGCCTACATGTAGGCTGAATGTCTTCAGAAACAAGATGAAGAATCAGTAATTTCATGTTCAGCCAAACTATGTTAAAACTACTCGAATAACATATAAGAGAATTGGAGGGAGAGAATTCAGGGAAGGGGAGATTGACAGAAGAGAAGTGGGGAAGGGTGTGCTTTTTCTTGTGGAAAGCCTCTGTGGGTGCTGTCCTACAGCTTTGCAGAATGCAATTTTGATGACTGCACAGTAAACAGCTACATGTGGAAGCTTCTCCCTGGGATATATCGAAGATGTCTCTCTTGGTTTGAGTGGGATTAGCGGAGAACTCTACTACTCTACATTATTTCTCTAGGGCTGAAAAAGTTCTATTTTAAATAAATGTTAAAGTCGGGATGAAGATTCTGCTAAATTGCTGTCACTTCCCAATTAGCGTAGATAAGTGCCTCTGCTTCTATGTACTGATTGTTTTTCCCATTATTCATCACCTGATGAATTTTCGGTCAACGTAGAATGTGTTAAAAGACATCAAGGGCTTTCCTTTCTCTCCCCACAGCAGTCTTACAGCTGAGGCACAGAGACTTCTGTTCAGGGCCTCTCTTGCAAATTGATGTTTCTTCTATAATCAATGCTGTGTCTGTGTGATATGCAACTGCATTTTTAATTTTATTTTTGAATGAAACAGTGAGAGGCATTAGAGTAGGAGTCTGCATCTTTTCTTAGTTTTTACTAACAGCAGTATATAAGCATTCCCTTTTCTCTGCAGCCTTACCAGCATCTCTTACTCAAAAAAGACATTTAAACTGTGGTCTGAATAGTAAGGAGAAGATCACTATAGTCCCAGCCACTCGGGAAGCTGAGACAGGAGAATCGCTTGAACCCGGGAAGTGGAAGTTGCAGTGAGCGGAAATCACACCACTGCACGCCAGCCTGGCAACAGAGTGAGACTCCATCAAAAAAAAAAAAAAAAAAAAAAAAAAACCAGTAAAAATAAAAATAATTACAATACTGCCACTCTCTTCTGCTTCTCTACTTATAGCATGAAAAATTCTATTTTCCATAGTGATCATTAGTTTTAACTCATGTAACCATGTAGCTATTTAGAGAAGAAGAATAATTTTGATGACAAGGAAAAAATAAAAAGGGAAAGAAAGGTGGATTTAATTGACAAACTCAAACTCTATTGAGAGAATATTTTCTTTGAAAGAATTAAGCTCAGGGGTTTACAATTTCACTTCAGGCAATAGAACTTAAATTTAAAAAGCTAAATCTCTATCAACTTGCAGAAAAATGCATATAAACCTTGTTTAGGTCATGTAGTGGCCTGTGAATCTCTTGGGATCTGAAAAAAAGTTTGATAACATTTGAATTGCATATGGAGTTATTAGATGAAATGATCCATATGCATTAATGTATAAATATTTCCAAACATATCTCCAGTTACTTTATACAATAACATTTGAAGAGAAAACAGAAATGGAAAGAGAAAAAAAAAAAAAACACTGAATTTGGGCCAGATTAGCTTTCACCGGTTCAAAGAATTTCTATACTTTATTATTCAAGAAAAATAATTGAATTCGTTTGTTTCAAGGAATGACTTTCCAGTATTCTAAATTTGACCTTGTGTTTGTTTAAACTAGCTAAATCACTAAAAATATAATGTCTTGTAATATATTTATTTATAAAAAGCAAATTGTTATGGGATTCCTTTATTTGAAGCCAAGCAAAATACATAGCCAGCATACAAATGTAAGCATCCCTTCATTCTATGATAAAAGAGTCAAGCACAACTTCAGAGAATTGTTTCTCTTATTCTAAGGAGAAAATTTAATTCCTGCTTTTTGCTACAATACCTTTCAGAAATGAAATTAATTCTTTGAGATTTACCACAGTTTCATTCTTTTTCTTGTCATTACTATAAACAAGTGTACAATTGATCTAATGATCAATAACATTACTTGACTACAAATAAAATATATCCACACAAAAATAACTTTATTAAAGCAAATAACAAAATATGATTTTCAAAAATATTTTAGTAAGGGGACCGCCGCCATTATGTCTAACTTATGTATTCATTTCTAAATTGTGCAAAATTGAGTTTATTGTTTTCCAGTGCTGCTGTGTGGATTGCTCTCTATGATCTCACCTTCATTTCTTTTTCCAAAATTTCAACTTTTATTTTAGATACAGGGAGTACATGTGAAGTTTTTGTTACATGAGAATATTGTGTGATGCTGAGGTTTGGGGTACGGATCCTTTAACCCAGGTAGTGAGCATAGTACCTATCTCAACTGCATTCATATTACTGCAAAAACAACCATAATTTCATTTTTGTTTTTGGCTACACAGCATTCCATGGTTTATATGTATGACTTTTTTTTATCCAGTCTACCACGGATGGGCATCAGGGGTGACACCGTGTCTTTGCTATTGTGAATAGCGTGAAGATGAACATATGAATACATATGTCTTCTTGGTAGAATTACTTACTTTCCTTTCAGTAAAAGAACAGAATAGAAAACTCAAAGATAATGTCAAACACCTACAGTCATCTTTTCTTCAACTTGGCTGACCAGAGTAAGCAATGGGGAAAAGACTCCCTATTCAATAAATGGTTCTGGGATAATTGGCAAGAAGATTTATGCAGAAGATTGAAGCTGGACCCTTACATTTTACCTTATAAAAAAACTAACTCGAAATACATCAAAGACTTAAATGTGAGACCTCAAACTACAAAAATATTAGAAGACAACCTAGGAAATACTCCTCTTGATGGTGACCTTGGCAAATAATTTTTGGGTAAGTCCCCAAATACAATGGCAACACACACAAAAATAGACAAATGGGACCTAATTAAACTAAAGAGCTTCTTTCTGCACAACGAAAGAAACTATCAGCAGAGTAAACAGACAACCACAGGATGGGAGAAGATATTCACAAACTATGCATCTGACAGAAGCCTAATGCTCAGAATCTATACAGACCTCAAACAAATAAACAAGTAAAAAACAAATAACTGCATTAAAAAATGGGCAAAGGACATAAACAGACACTTCTCAAAAGAAGACATACATGCAGTCAGCAAACATGGAAAAGTTACATATATATGGCATCACCGATCATCAGAGGAATGTCCATGAAAATCAAAATGATGTACCATCTTACACCAGTCAGAATGGCTATTATTAAAAAGTCAAAAAACGAGAGATGCTAGCTAGGCTGCAGAGAAAAGAGAATGCTTATACGCTGTTGGTGGGAATGTAAATGAGTTCATCCACTTAGAAATTAGTCTGGACATTTCTCTAACAACTTAAAACGGAGCTACCATTTGACTGACTCACCTTTATTTCTGTTTCTGGTTCTGGAACTTCTAGGTCACATTATGTTAGCCTGAGAGTTTGACGTCATCTGTTCACACCAGGCAAACTGTCCTGTCACCTTCTCTGACCTCTGCTCGTCTTCTGCTGAGGAGATTTTGATGTTAGGGCTGCTTGCATGACATATACTTGAGAGTCATACATGCTTTTTTATTCTTTTTATTTTATTTTGTACAATAATAGTCATTTTGGCATTCTTCACTGCTACAGCTTGGTTATCACATCCTGTACTCCTCTACTGAATTTTTCTAACTTCATTTTGATTTACTTTAATGATCTCAGACATATTTTATCTTCTACTTGTTCCAGAATCTCATTCAGCAGAACCATAAGATATTTTATAATCTGCCACCTCTGTCTCTCTCTGCCTGTTTTTCTCTCTCTGCACATCTGTGTGTGTGTTTATTTTTTAATTTTGTAATAAATTCAGGCTTACAAAAAGAGACAAAAATATTTCAAAAAAATTTTTAAAATCTTTCATCCAGTGTTTTTAAAATTTTGTTATATAACCAATGATGTGTGTGTCTACACACACACATACACATAAACACACACACACATAAACACACACATATATAGATAATCTATAGATATGTATCTCTCTATGTGCACAAATATAGAGTATATATTAATAATTACAAATGGATTAAAATTGTAATTCAAATTTCTGAAATTATTGGGTTAATTCTTATTCCTACTTCATGTGGGTGCTATGATCTCACATGAAAGATAAGTAACTCGTTTTATATTTCAAAATAAAGATTTTAGCAATAAAACCTATATAATTTTCTGCAACTGTATTTAAGTATTCTAATCATCTGTCACTATTTCTTGTCATGTGTGTTTATTTTTTAATTTTGAAATAACTGCAGACTTACAAAAAGGGGACCCAAATTTTTCAAAATAAATAAATATATCCTTCATCTAGGGTTTTAAAATGTTCATGTTATATAACCAATGATGAACATTAAGAAAATAAATTAATATGAGTAATAATCTACCAGTATTATTCAAATTAATTTATGTCACAGATTCTAAAGATTAGGGCAAAAAGAAAAATATAATAATTTATATGTCCAACTAATTTCCTTTTTCTGGTGCAAGAGCCAATCCAGGACCAAATATTTAGTTGTCTTGTCTTTTTAGTGTCTTCCAACACAATTCCTCATTTTTTTTCTTTGCTTTTCATGACTTTAAAACTTTTGAAGAGTATTGGCCAGTTATTTCAAGAGTGTTCTTAATAAGCGTTTATCTAATGTTTTCTCCTGATTATGGTATGTATTTTTAGTAAAAATATAATGGAAGTAACGGTTTATTTTTTTCGATACATCATTTCAGTGGGTGGATGATGTCAATATGAGTCATTACTGGTTACGTTAACTTTGTATGCTTGGTCAAGGTGGTGTATGACAGGTTTCTAAATAGTAAGGTTATGCTTTTATCTTCACAATTAATATGTATCATGTGGGGAGAAACTTCGAAAGTATGTAAACAAAAAAGATTTTATCATATTTATGCTAATTTTGGAAACATTTCATATCAAGCTTTTGTCTTTTTTAATTAAACAAAGTAGTAACTTACCTTTCTACACTGCACCACCTGTAATAATTGAAGAATCATTTTAGTTTGCTTAAATATGTCATTTGTTTACCCCTATACATTTGTATTATTTATTTAAACAATACAATAAATTAGAACAATGTGTCTGGAATAAATGAGAAAAAGAAAATATGTAGCCATGGCTTTAGACACCTGCAAAGTACATGGCTTTAGGAACATTCTGAAAACCTGCTTAAATAGACAATAAAGAGAGTCTTGATGAGAATGGAAATTGAAGGCTAGTGCCCATTTGATATAAAAGAAAAAATAATAGCTTACTATATTATTTCTACTGCCCCATGGAACATTAACAAAACTGAATTACCCTATAAAGAGAATAATGACTTGGAAATGTGTATGGAAGAGAAGATGTTCAGTAGTCTTTATTACAGAAAGTCTTTCTAATAATGAATATAAAAATTTAGCAAATGAAAAGATGCCAAACTTTGCATATACTTTAGCAGTATTAGGAGGAACAGAGTTTTTAAATTGATCTGAAGTCTTAAAATCTGTATTTATGTTTTAAGAAAATGATCACACATTAAAGATGGATGCCAATGTAATTGAAACTTAGCAGAGCAGCTGAAAATTACCCAATACATGTATGACCTTAGTGACAATGATATCCTTTTAGAGAGCACCTCTAATTGCAAATTTTAACATTTATTGTAGGCATGAAAAAGCATGCCAGCATACAATTCATTTTAATTGCCATTAATTTGTTCATCCATGTTCCATCTTACTGGAAGCAAATAAGAAAGTTAATATGCCCTTGGCTTTTTTATGATTATTGGAAATATGCTCCATTCTTTTCCCTTTGACTCCAGATTTAAGAAAATTAAATGGGGCAGCTTTCTGAGGTACTCAAGTCTAGAAGAGTAAAGGAAGGTATACCACAAGCAGTGCATAGGTAGCACACGGATTTTAGCGAAGTATTTATGTCTTTGTTTTCTAGGCCAAAAAACAACTCTAGGCATCTCATTTCACATCAATTGCTTGAAGAAATAGCATAAACAAACATGAGGGACAAACATACTTTTGGACAAGTTGTCTTCCATTGCACAGTTAAATTACTTAGTGACAGAGTGACTGCTTTGCCTACTTATAGCCCTAGAAGGATCATCCTTGGCTGTACTCCAGATTCTGCAGTCTCACAACGAATCAGATCATAATGCTTAGTATTGTGAAGTAAGTTGATTCATTCTGTAAGTAAGTAAATGTCATAGAAAAGGAATTGAAAACAAGGTTGCATAATGACCAGAATTAAGATGGGTTAGAATAAGATCAGCCACATTAATTCAAGAGAAATAAAAGGGTTGGAAAATTACCTATCTATTGTAAATGCAATATGAAAATTTAAAAGAAGTTCTTTTATAAGTTGTTTGACTTATATATTTTTGTATTATATTTCAGTGGATTGAAGAGTGTCCCCCCAAATTTATATCTACCAAGAACCTCAGCATGTGACTTTATTTAGAAATATGTTCTTTGCACATGTAATTAAAGATCTCAAGATGAAATTACCCTAAATTTAGGATGGACCCTAAATCCATTCTTGTATAAGAAAAGGAGAATGCACAGGGAGACCATTTGCAGATGGAGGCAGAAGGTTGAGTTATGCTGCCACAAGCCAAAAATGCTGGTATTACCAGAAGTTCGGAGAGGCAAAGAAAGATTCTTTTCTAGGGCCTCTGGAGGGGGCATAACCTCATTGAGACCTTGATTTCTTACTTACAGCCTCCAGAACTGTGAGGGAATAAATGTATTTTGTTTTAAGCTATCTGGATTTTTGTACTGAGATTGGGGCACTGCTGTATCTAATATCAAACAATGGAAAGTGCCTTGGAATGGGTTAAAAGATACACAAACCTTGGACAAACTTTGGGGCATATGACAAAAAGTGCCTAGATTGCCTTGAAAAGTCAATTGGTAAAAATATAGATGCCAAAGATGTTATTGGTGAAGGCTTATTGGCTGTAAAAAGCATGGTAGAGAAAGCTTCTATCATCTTGAAGAATACATAAATCATTGTGAACAGAATGTTGGTAGAACATTAAGGGTGTTTCTGAGGAGTCTCAAAAGGAAATGAGAAACATGATACTGGAAACTGGAGAAAAGGAGATTCTTATTTTAAAATGATAGCAAACTAAGCAGAATTTGGTTATACTGTTGGGTAGAAAACAGACCTTGTAAGCACTGAACTTGAACACACTGAATTTGAGTGCACCCTGATTTCCCCTTGCTTTGTGTGTATATGGCCTTTGAACTCCAGCTGGGGGTTAGGCCAAGGAACCCAGCCCCACTTGTCAGGCCTTATCTTGAACCAATTGGAGGATAATTGTCCCAGATGATTGCAGGTCAAATTTCTTGAATTTCTCCAAACTAGAGTGAAGAAAGCCAATTTTTCTAGGGACCTTCAAGTTGTGGGACCAGCAAGAAGTCTTGTTGTTCTGTCCAACTTCTGAGAATCTTTCCTAAAGACTCATGTTATGACCCCATGAATATCTACTTTAAATCTCAAATCTCTTAGCAACCATTTGAAAATTTCCACCTTACTAGCATTAATATCTTGATTCTCCCTTTCCTCTTTCACCTTTGTTTTGCTCATTTCCTTATGTATCTACTATCGGTGCTTTATCATTTTTTTTCCTTTGGAATTAGGTCAGATTTGGCCGTGTGTCAAGATCAGTCTCAATACTGTTAGTAAAATCCTATTTATCCTTTAAAACCCATTTCTGTGATCATCTCTCACATTCTCTGCGGAGCTTTAACTAACCATATTTACCTCTCACAGGTGTTGCTTTAACTCTGTGTTCTGAAAGAAGCATTGTACATCTATCAGGAGATAATGAGTGCTTAGTGTATTGAAAGGAAATGAGATTTGATGTCCCACGTACAAATAAAAGATCCTGATTCTCTATAATCTTGGGCAGGTTACTTGACCTCTAATGCTCAGCCTTATCAACACTGAAAAAGATATGATTGCCGGCTGGGCGCAGTGGCTCACATCTATAATCCCAGCACTTTGGGAGGCCGAGGCAGCTTGATCACCTGAGGTCAGGAGTTTGAGACCAGCCTGGCCAACATGGTGAAACCCCGCCTCTACTAAAAATACAAAAATTAGCAGGGCATGGTGGCATGCGCTTGTAATCCCAGCTAGTCTACTCGGGAGGCTGAGGCAGGAGAATTGCTGGAACTCGGGAGGCGGAGGTTGCAGTGAGCTGAGATCACACCACTGCACTCCAGCCTGGGGGACAGAGCAAGACTCCATCTCAAAAAAAAAAAAAGATATGATTGCTACATAAGGGAATATATATTTATGTATATACATATGCACATATATAATTACTCAGAAGCTGGCATACTGAAGAAGCTTAATATTTTAATTTTACTTATAATTTTGAAATATCTTATACACTCACCTACTATAAGTATCACAAAGTGAAGTAAAGACTCTCAATTTTCTTGCTTTCTTCAGTTTCAAATATAAAACCCATCAAAACATAATTTTCAAATATAATTATGTTTAACTTTAAAAACATTCAGTTCAAATAAAGCTATAATTTATATGTAAAATACAGAGTATAGCACATATTTAATCATTTAGAGAAAATTTGCTTTGCACAATCTTCATATGCAAATGTCATATTTGGTTATATATCATATTTGGGGATCTGTGAATTTAAACTGAAAAACTGACCTGCTCATTTCTTAATAGTAACATTTCTGTAGATTAAAAAAGACTGAAAAAGAACTTACATAAAAGCAGGTTACATCTTGATTATCTATAAAGAATAAGATCATTTTAAGTGTAGATATAAAGCTTATTGCACTCTGTCCTGGGCGACAAGAGCGAAACTCCTCCTAAAAAAGTACACATATATAGATAGACATAAAGCTTATAAATATCTGTTCATATATTAGATTATGAAACAATTTGAAGATTTCAGTAATTTCATTGTAAATTGCCAAAATGATCTATGAATGAAAAACCTGTGATGAGTAATAAAAGCCATACATGTCTATTATTTTAACATATAGCAGACAAAGTCATTGGGGTTTTGTGTTTAGTTTTTCTTTGACCCAAGGTGAATGTTAAGATAGGTAAATCATTCACTAAAATCATTTTTAGAATAATTTTATTTTACTCTCAGTCAGAAAAGGTGATTTTGTTCATGTTAATTTTATATTATTGACACACTTTCTGCATAAACTGTCACGATTTCTGTTTTTTTCCTCCAACATATTGTATATTTAGAAAGCTAAAGAAATAATTTAAGGGATAGCTATCTATATGGAGGATGTGAGTTGAAGTTCACTTGAAATAATTTCATCTGTTTTGGCATAATGATAGTAGAGTAGAAATATATCTATGCATTTAAACTATGAAAAATATGTTCAAACATGAAATTCACAATCTACATATTCAAAATGTATGTATAAAATATATGGCATACTGAATGCCATGAGGAATATACTTCTACAATATCTCAACTTTCTAAATTATTATTTATTGACTAGAAAGAAATTATTTATGTAAACTAGAAGAGAGATTATGGCAGTATCTGTAAAAATCAAATATAGGAGGAAATTCTTTACATATTGTTTTACTTAACTTACGTATTATACTTTCTCCAGAAACCGACAAGTCATAAGGATAATATAATCTCAAAATACTTGCATTATATATTCAAGTACTTCTATAGTTAATTATCATTCAGATTTACTAAACTATTTGTTCAAATTTATTTCTTATTTTTTCCTTTTGGTGAAGGGAGATTCTTGAGACCAAAAAGTATCTTTGTTTTTGCTTTTTAATATAGCTTAAACACTGTAATTTTATCTTTAGTCTAGAATTTTAGTTGAGTTCTCTTTAGATTTCCAGTTGAACAAGTCTTTACTATCTTGAAAATATATTATTCTATTGACCTCTTTTGTTTATTGTTCGGGATTAGAAATCTGCTACTTATTACATCATAGATAATCTGTATATCTTTCTTGTAGTTTATTAATTTCTTCTATTGTCTTGGTATCTTTTATGCTGAAATTTATATTTATCTATTCATTTATAGATAAAGTTTTTAATGTAAAGATAGATGAATTTAAAAATCCAGTGTGAGAGATTGCTGTTTGTTGACCAAAACCTATAGTATTTCCCTCAGTAATAATTTGTGAAATGTATTTTCAAGACTTCTTTAAAATTAAGCATAAAAATATGACTAATATATTTGTAATAGTCCGTTCTCATGCTACTACTAATGATATATCCAATACTGGGTAATTCATAAAGGAAAGAGGTTTGATGGACTCACAGTTCCACATGACTGGGGAGGCCTCACAATCATGGTGGAAGGAGAGGAAAGAGCAAAGTCACGTCTTACATGGCAGCAGGCAAGAGAGCATGTGCAGAGGAACTCCCGTTTATAAAACCATCAGATCTCATGAGACTCATTCACTACCATGAGGACAGTATGGGGAAAACCATGGGCATGATTCAATTATCTCCACCTGGCCCTGCCCTTGACATGTGGGAATTATTACAATTTAAGATGAGATTTGGGTGGGGACAGAGCCAAGCCATATTGATATCCAATCACATATGAACAGAATCATAGTTCATGATGTATAAACAGAAAATAAATGCACAACTTTCAGACCTTGGCCATGAAAACCTCCAACAATAATTATTTCACTATGTTCCGTTCTGTCACCTTAATAGATGAGCATCGTGAACTCCCAAGCCAGACATTGAAGATGGCAAAGCCCCAGGTGAAATGATCCTTGATGTCTGAATCACCACCAGGAAGATAGTGACATACAAAGAAGTAAAACTGTTTTGGACGTTATGTGCCAGAGAAATAAACTTCTTTAACCATTAAACACCTTGTAGTCTATTTGTGGCATCGTCTTAACAGTACTAACTACAATCTTTTCTAATGAGTATGTTGTATTTATTTACTGATCAGGAAAGGCATTTTGTCAAATATGCTTAACTCACAGGTTATCTTGTGAGTTTGCAATCAAACTTATGTTACTATAAAATCAAAATGATAAAAAATAAAATTAGTGTTGATCATTAATTACAAACATTATTATAAGTGAATGATATTATTTTTACAGTGTTCTTTTTGTTCTTTTAAAAATCTTATTATGAGGACATTTCTACCTGCTGTGGTAAAGATAGTTTGCATCTATTCTACCTTTACCAATAAGCACTGCGTTATTTCTCTGTTAATTTCATCATTAGGACTAATGTTAAACTGTTTACGCAGAGTCCATTTTGATAAATATTTCATTTACCTAGAAAAGATACCTCTTTTTCTTACATATTTAGAGTTGGTAAAGTACCATTATTGGCAAGGAGACAAACACAAAACGAAAATATAATGTAGCAGCATATGATGGAGAAAGCAGTTCTTAAAATATAAGCCTTTTTCTTTATTTGCTAAGGTACTGCTAGAAAATATTTTTCAAGTCCTGTGTATCTAGGTGGCGATATGTGACGGGAACCCACCTTTAGAATGTCTGCTGAAATGACATGGATTACTTTGAGGTCAAAGGAGTTAAAAGTAGTATACTTTTTCCTCCTATTCTCTTTACCAAGGGCTAGATTCCAACAGTGAGAAGTGGTGTCTTAGAATACAGGAAAGCCTTAGCTGGGCGCGGTGGCTCAAGCCTGTAATCCCACCACTTTGGCTCAAATCTGTAATCCCACCACTGTGGGAGGCCGAGACAGGCGGATCACAAAGTCAAGAGATGAAGACCATCCTGGCCAACATGGTGAAACCCGTCTCTACTAAAAATACAAAAATTAGCTGGGCGTGGTAATGCATGCCTGCAGTCCCAGCTACTTGGGAGGCTAAGGCAGGAGAATTGCTTTAACCCAGGAGACGGAGGTTGCAGTGAGCTGAGATCACACCACTGCACTCCAGTGTATATATATGAAAGCCTTGAGATTGAAGGATTTGAGGTCCCTGAATTATTACATTGAACAGAAATCTTCTGACTCCCTCCCTTACGGACCTGTACTGGACTGCAACATGAACAAGAAATAAAATTTCTCTGTGAACCCACCAAGAATATTTACTTGGTAAACCCACTAGGATTTGGGAGTTTCTTTATTATAGTGCCAAGATTAGGTATTATAGTACCTAATCAATTACACAGTGTTTAGCTAGAACATAGTTATTTAAATGTCAATACTGGATGCTCTTATATGACTTTATAAATATTAAAATCTAATTTTAAAAACATTAAAATTTTATAGAAAAAATACATGTAGAAAGAACTGATATTGTAGAAAATGAGACTTCACCTAAATGACGAATAATTAGAATTTGTAGAAAACAGAAACCTATAAAATAAATAAAAAAGATTTAGTAATTCTGCATAAGAGAAGACATAAAACCAAAGTAAACTGAATAAATAAAAAGCTAAATAAAAAAAGTGACTTATTCAGTTAATCTACCATATTACATAATTAACAAATTTTTTAATCACATGCTGTAAAGTATAAAAATAGGTATAAATATTTGAAAACATACTGTAAATATTTTCAAACAGTAAAATCACCAATGTGGAATCACAAGGTTGCTACCCCCAAAATAATGAAAAATAATAAATGAAAAATATCAGTTTGGAAAAAAATGAATAGAATTGAATAAATTTCCTTAAAGGTATTAATTGTAACAGTTGAATATCTGATGGGTTGAAAATAAGTTCATTTATAATAGGAATAAAAAACAAAAGTAAATAGATGTGCTGATTATACAGGCTTATAGAGTTAATCTAAGAAGAAACATTTAAGACCTATATGAGTAAAATAAAACCTGCAAAACCTCTATTGAAGAAAATTACATAAAATGGAAGCATATTTCATGTTTGTGTATGGAAAGCCTAAAATAAAACATAGAAGCTCACCCCGATTAATTAACGTTTTAATTAATTTTAACAAAAAACACATTAAGATTTAGTTTTTGACTTTTTGATAATAGCCTTTCTGACTGTTGTGAGATGGTATCTCATTGTGGTTTTTGGATTTGCATTTCTCTAATGGTCAGTGATGTTGAGATTTTTTTATATGATTGTTGGCCACATGTATGTCTTCTTTTGAAAAATGTCTGTTTGTGACCTTTGCCCACTTTTTTTTTTTAGAGAGACGGATTCTCACTCTATCACCCAGGCGGGAGTGCAGTGGTGCGATCTCCGCTCACTGCAACCTCTGCCTCCCCAGTTCAAGCAATTCACCTGCCTCAGCCTTCTGAGCAGCTGGGACTACAGGAGCAGGCTGCCACGACTGGCTAATTTCTTTTGTATTTTAGTGGAGACAGGGTTTCACCATGTTGCCCAGGCTGGTCTCCGACTCCTGAGCTCAGACAATTACAGGTGTGAGCCACTGTGCCCAGCCCCCTTTTTAATGGTGGTGTTTTTCTCTTGTAAATTTGTTTAAGTTTCTCATAGATGCTAAATATTAGCCCCTTGTTAGATGCATAGTTTGCAAAAATGTTCTCCCATTCTGTAGGTTGTCTGTTTATTTTGTCGACATTATCCTTTGCTGTACAGAAGCTCTCTAGTTTAATTAGTTCCCCTTTCTTAACTTTTGCTTTTGTTGCAATTGCTTTTGCCTTCGTCATCATGAAGTCTAAGACTGTTCCCATGTCCAGAATGGTATTGCCTAGAATGGTATTATCTTCCAGGGTTTTTATAGTTTGGGGTTTTACATTTAAGTCTTTAAATTAATTTTTGTGTATGGAATAAGGAAGGAGCCCAGCTTCAATCTTCTGCATATGTCTAGCCAGTTATCCCAGCACCATTTATTGATTAGGGAATCCTTTTCCCATTGATTGTTTTTGTCAGATTTGTCGAAGATCAGATAGTTGTAGGTGTGTGGTCTTATTTCTGGATTCTCTATTCCGTTCCATCAGTCTATGTGTCTGTTTTTGCACCAGTACCATGCTGTTTTGGTTACTGTAGCCCTGTAATGTTGTTTAAAGTTGGGTAGCATGATGCCTCCCACCTTGTTCTTTCTGTTTAGGATTGTCTTGGCTATTTGGGCTCCTTTTTGGTTCCACATGAATTTTAAAATTTTTTTTTCTAGTCAATAGTAGTTTAATAGGAACAGCATTGAATGTATAAATTACTTGGGGGCAGTATGGCCATTTTAATGAAATTGATTCTTCCTATCAATGAGCATGAAATGTCTTTTCATTTGTTTGTGTCATTTCTTATTTATTTGAGCAGTCAAAAAATAACCAATGCAGATGAGGTTGCAGATAAAAAGGAATGCTTTTATATTGTTGGTGGGAGTGTAAACTAGCTGAACTATTGTGGAAGACAGCGTGGCAATTCTTCTAAGGCCTAAAGATAGAGATACTATTTGACCCAGCAATCTCATTACTAGATATATACTGAAAGGAATATACATTTTTCTATTATAAAGTCACACGCTCATGTAGGTTCATTGCAGCACTACTCACAATAGAAAGACATGGAATCAACCTAAATACCCATTAATGGTAGACTGGATAAAGAAAATGTGGTACATATACACTACAGATTACTATGCAGCCATAAAAAAAAAAAAAAAAACAAGATTATATTCTTTACAGAAACATGAATGGAGCTGGAGGCCATTATTTTTAGCAACTAACACAGGACAAGAAAACCAAATACCACATGTTCTCACTTATAAGTGGGATCTAAATGATGAAAACACATGGACACATAGAGCAGAACAACACACACTGGGCCCTGTTGGAGGGTGGAGGCTGAGATAAGAGAGGATCATGAAAAATAACTAATGAGTACTAGGCTTAATACCTGGGTGACAAAATAATCTGTACAACAAACCACCATGACACAAGTTGACCTATTAACAAACCTACACATGTATCCCAAAATTAAAGTAGAAGTTAAATTTTAAAAAAAAGATTTTGAACTTGTCAAGCAAATAAACCTCTCTTGGAATAAATATGTTGTTGTAAATAGACCAGGAATCTTCAAAAAAAATATGAAAAAAAGGTTTGCATTAGAAATAACAGAAAATATCGTAAGTCACAAATTTAAACCATCTGGAAACTCACATGGGTGTAGTAGAGACTAAAACCAGAAAGAAATGTATCTTAAAATCAATGGGAAAAAATATACTTAAAAAATACATGGCCAGGCACAGTGGCTCACACTTGTAATCCCAGCACTCTGGGAGGCCGAGGCGGGTAGATCACCTGAGGTCAGGAGTCCAGACTAGCCTGGCCAACACTGGGAAACCCCGTCTCTACTAAATATACAAAAATTAGTTGGGCGTGGTGGCATGTGCCTGTAGTCCCACCTACTCGGGAGGCTAAGGCAGGAGAATCACTTGAACCCGGGAGGCGGAGATTGTGGTGAGCTGAGATGCTGAGATGGTGCCACTGCACTCCAGCCTGGGCGACACAGAGAGACTCCATCTCAAAATAACAGCAACAACAACAAAACAAAACATATACTGTTTTGGTAATCCTTTGTTTTAAGTACAAATGGTAAAATTGTAATTACCTTACACATAAACAACCATTAATTCCAGTTGAATAAAATTGTAAAAACACCCTGTTTTCATAATTTTTTCAGCCACAAAACTACCAACAATCTCAAAGAAAATAAGATACTATTAAATATAAAGAAGAATCACCCATATATTCTTAGAGTAGACTTTTAAACATTCGAATTTTAAAAGTAAGGGTAAATAATGCACTATAATGGCAAAAGTAATCAATTTCTTAAGGTTTATGGAAAATTTAATAAAATGTCTTTCTTTCAAGTACCAGCCATTATTACTGCTCCTCAAATCCAAGCCCCACCTCCATTCCCACGGTTCCAGAAGAAAACATTGAGTTTCTTATACTATCACTTATATATCATCTAAAAACATCGAGAATCACTGACGAAGGTCAGAGTTAAAGTCAATGTGAGGTCGATAAGATTTAGCTTAGCATACAAAACAAAATAGATCACAAGAGGAAAGGTCAAAACATTTGACAATAAAAATTAGAGACAAAAGTGATTGTTGAATTACTAGGGCAAAATAAAAAAGCAAATAATAAACCAGAGAAAAAGTTCAACAAAATTCAATAAGCAAAAAATAGATATAAAAAATAGAAAATTATTTTAAAAGAAAAATGTATTGATAATTATTTCTGAAAAAGAAATGTTAATAAAATTCATATGCAAGGAAAAACAGCACATTCATATAATTCATATATTGCCTCTATCAAATTGGTAAAACAATGTCAACACTAATATTATCATATATGTAGAAAACAGTCATTCTTCTTAGAGAAAAACAGTGAAAATGTACAGATAACTGTATAAAAAGATATATTAAATTTTTTAAGATTAAGATTATAATATCAACTGGATGACCATTGCCATTCATTATGAAGAAAATGATTGAGAAATATACAGAGTTGATTAAGTGGTTCCATCAAAATGAAATTTAAGTTTAAATTAGCCAATATAAACAACAATTAGTGATTAGGTAAATATAAAGTATGAGACTACAATTGGTGCATCCTGCACTAGGAATTAATATTTAATAAAGTGAATAATATGTGGACAATTCTAAGTATAAAGTTATAAAAGTAGTAAATACTATACATTGCCATAAAGATAGTATGAATATATAATTATATAACACTACATAGATACATGCATAGATAGAAATAAAGTAGGATTTGAAAATGATGAGAGAATAATTGACAATCTATTCAGACGTACATACCCTAATGTATATCACATCTAAAAATTAGGGTGATTATTTTGTTTAGCATTCATTTTGAGGATTTTTCCAGTGGAAATAAACATTTTAAAAATGATTCTTCCAATTGCCATTACATATAAAATCAAAAGTTAAAAGCAAAATACTTGAATTAGTTAAATCTTAATGGTATGAGAAAAGCTACATCATGTTCTAGCCTTACAATAAAATAACTATAAACTTAGAACACATTCAAACTAATGCTATAAAATACTTTTAATAAGACGAATGTTCAATATATCGTTATATTATAAAATGAGGATTGTGAATTGTATGTATAATTTATAATAGCAGTTACATAAAATATACACAAAAGGTTGGAATGAAATATATTAAAATGGTAATGGTAATTTCCCTTAATCAGTAGAATTTAAGGTGCTTTAAAATAACAAATGTTTTATTAAATTAATTTTGTTTTGTCAAAATTATAAAAGAGGACCAATGGAGTTTTAAAAAAGAAAACCATACTAAGATTTAACAAAAACATAATTAAGTATTCAGAAGCCATCCATTTTTCATCAGGCTGCAAGATTTCATATGAAATATTTAAAAGTGTTGCCCTACAAAATGTCTCTAAGGCAGAAAGAAATCATAGATGCAATCTTTTATAGGTAGAATCCATCCATCTAAAATTTATAGCAGGAAATTGTGTTTTATGTCTTTTGTCTATATAAAATTCCTTTTTTGACATTAATGGAGGTGGGAGATGATAAATTATTTTTTCTTCACAATATTATTATTTAGTTCATCAAATGAGAGACGTTTTGAAAGGAAATATAACTCAAATGATACTAATTTGGACGTTAATGGACACATAGATGACATAGTTCTGTCTTGATCAATAAGTGTGTGTTTTAAAGCATTATTACTTTATTAGTGATATGCTGAATATAAGTTGCAGATTGCTGTTAGATTTATTACATTATCCCAATATATTGCACTGTATTTCTTACATGCTAACCAAAGCCTTGTCAATTGTAAAGTTGTTAAATACTGTTAAAATTTAAGGAGATGTATCCTACTATTTAATAGCATAAAAATAAATTATCCAACTAAAAAAGGTGCAAAGAATTTGAATAGACATTTTTCCAAAGAAGATGTACAAGTGACCAACAGGGATATTAAAAGATGTCCAACCTCAGTAATCATCAGGGAAATGCAAATTAAAAGCAAAAATGAGACATCACTTCACACCTATTAGAATGGCCATTATCAGAAAAGCAAAAAAAAAAAAAAAAAAAAGATAGCAAGTATTGTGAAGCAGAAATTGGAGCCCTGGTATATTGTTGGTGGGAATGCAAAATGGTATAGCATCTATGAAAAACAGTATAGAGTTTTCTCAAATAATTAAAAGTAGAACTACCATGAAATCTAGCAATCACACTTCTGGTATCTATCTATAATTATTGAAATCAGGATCCTATCATGTCCTTTGCAGAACATGCATGAGGTTAGAGGCCATTATCCTAAGTGAACTGGAAAAACATGTGAATAGAAAATCAAATACCAAATGTTCTCACTTAAAAATGGGAGCTAAACATTGAGAACACATAGACAAAAAGAAGGTAACAACAGACACTGGGACCTAATTCAGGGTGAAGAGTGGGAGAAGAGAAGGGATCAAAAAACTACCTATTAGGTACTATGTTTATCACCTGGGTAATGAAATAATCTGTATGTTAAACCCCATGACATGCAATTTATCTATACAACAAACTTTCACATGTTCCTCTGAACCAAAAATAAAAGTTAAAATTAATAAGGATCTGAAAGAGATATGTGCATTTTTGTGGTATTGCAGTCTGATTTGCAAGATAAGGAAACAACTCAAATGTCCATTGATGGATGAATGGATAAAGAAAATATGGTATATTCACATAAAGGAATATTATTCGGCCACAAAAAGAAGGGAATCTTGTCATATGCTATAAAATGGATTAATCTGAGGATATTATGCTAAGTAAAACAACCCAGTCAACCAAGAATGAACACTGCGTGTTTCCACGTGTGTGAGGTATCTAAAGTAGGCAAACTCAGGAAAGCAGAAGGTACAATGGTGGTTGTCAGGGCTGAGGGAAGGGGAAAATGGATAATGGCTGTTCAATGGTGCAAAGTTTCAGTCATGCAGATTGAAAAATTCTAAAGTTGGCTGTAGGACATTGTGCTTAAACAATACTGTGTTGCACACTTAAAATTCTAAGAGGATAAATCATATATGATTTTTAGCACAACAAAAAAAGAAACATTTTTTAAAAGTTAAGTAGACTTAAGGCATCATTTAGAAAAACATCTCTCTTTTGTTAACCCAGCTTTATTCAGCAGAGTTTATCTAGTTTTAGTCTCCAATCCAGTTAATCACGGTTCATGTGAATTTATTTCAATTGAATTCCTTGGAATCACCTTCACATTTTTATACTCTCTACAAAATAGATTTTCAGTTGTTGGCAGGTTTCCTCAATTCCTGCCGCATTAAAATTGTGGGGTTTGTTTTGGTTGATATTTCTGTTAAATGTTGTTCAAGCCTAAAAGCATTTCTCATTATTTTCTTTGCTATTCAATTGAGATTTTCATATAGCTTCACTGAACTTGAGATAAAATCTAGCATTCGTTTTGCTGTACCAATACACAATGTTTTTATCTCTTTTCTGGTTGGTGATTTATTTAAATTGTTATTCTGTACAGAAGCATATAACTTATTTGTCTAAACTGTCTATTGCTTTCCACATGGATTAATTAACATCATAGTTACAGAAGGTTTTTTTTTAAATTTATATTTGGGCATTTTTATTAAGTTTCAACATGATAATATTATTTATAAAGAGCATATTTACTCATTTAGTATGTATAATGAGTTTATTTAAGGAATTGACATTTTTGCTGAACTGAGAAGTAGATCACAAAGCAAACAAAACAAAATAAAAAGCAATGAACCAGTAAATAAAAGCCATGAATATTGTGTAAATATTTATGTTCATTTTTTATCTTAACATCATAATCTCAAATCACTTTGGAGATAATCCTATTTCTAAAGAACAATAATAGTATATTGCCTATTGAAATAAAACGGGGACATGGTTTAATTAATTTTATATTAAAGTAAAATTTTATAATGAATTTAAGAGAGATTTTTAGAAAATATTTTTTAGTTTTCATAGTACTCAAACCAGGGCATCGATGTGTAACATGTCCCCAAACACCACACTGCAAATATTCTATTTTATGTTTGCAAGATTTTAGAACAACAGAAAAAGTCATTCTACTTCCCATATTTTTAATTGTTTAAATAATCTACATTATTGAAGTATAGCTTCCCTATTTTTAAAAAAACATTTTAGGCATATACTTTGATACATTATAAAAATATATAATCACGGCAGTTCAACCATAATAATAATAATAAAATATTTCTATAACTCACTGTAATTGTTTTTACAGTACTCTAAAGAACTGCTTGTGACTGGGTAATTTATAAAGAAAAGAGGATTAATTGACTCACAGTTTAGGACGGCTGGGGAGGCGTCAGGAAACCTATAATCATGGCGGAAGTTTGAGGGGAATCAAGACCTTCTTTACATGGTAGCAGGAGAAAGAAGAGTGAGGAGCCAAGCGTGAAGTGCCCCTTAGAAAATATAAAACCACCAGATCTCCTGAGAACTCACTCACTATCACAAGAACAGCATGGGAGAAACTTCCCCCATGATCCAATCACCTCCCACCAGGGTCTCTAGCTAGACTCATGTGGATTATGGAGATTACAACGCAAGATGAGATTTGGGTGGGGACACAACCAAATCAGATTACTTAGTAAAGTTTTCTTTGTAGTTATCCTCATCCTATCACTCCACAATCCCATTCTTCAGCCTCAAAAAAGCACAGCTGTTTTCTATGATTAAGGATTAGTTTTGACTATTTTAAGGTTTTATATAAATAAAATATTAACGTTTATACTCTTTTGTTTCTGTCTTCTGTAACTCAGCATGCTGTTCATAAATTCATCTTTGCTATCATGTGTGATATCAGCAGTTCATTATCTTATATTACCAAGTAGTATTTCTATGTATATATCACAATATTAATTTATTTGCTTTTGATGGGTGTCTGTATTGTTTCTAGTTCTGTACTTAAAAAAAAAAATTGCTATGAACATTTGTGTGCAAGTCATTCTCTTGTTTAAATACCTAGAGTTGAAATTACTCCTTTATATAGGAAGTGTGTTCTTAATTTTATATGAAACTTCCAAAATATTTTATACCCTTAAACAGCAATGCACTAGAAATTAAGTTATTTCCCATCCCCACTAGTATGTGGAATGTCTTTAATTTTAGCCATTCTCGTTTTTTGGGGTGGTATTTGTTGTGGCTTAATTTGCATTTCCCTGATGACTATTAATGTTTGTTTCTTTTCATTTGGTTATGTCATATTCACTTAACTTCTTTTGGATAGTGTGTGTTGAAACCTTTGACCATTTTTTGTTGGGTTGTTAACTTTCATAAAGTTAAAGATATCTTATAAAGTGTGTAAAGAAGTCCTTTGTCTACTAAAGCATGCCAACCATTTTCCTTTCCCTGTGAGGCATACTTTTCATCTTTAAAATGTATCTTTAAGGGAGTGAGTAATATGATTCAATAAAATGTATCTGTTTTGTGTGTGCTTAATACTTTTGTGTCATTTCTAGAAAATTGTTGCCTCCATCAGGGTCACAACTAATTTTTTTCTACTTTTTCGTTTTCACAATGATCTTTCCTATGTTTTCCGGTGTTTCTGCCTATCTTTCATATGTTTCAACTTTTAAACATCTGTCTGTGTTATATTTATGTGCTAATTGAATATTGTGTTAGTTGGATGTTAAATACTGTTGTTAATTCTTCCCCAAAGATTGTCCTAGCCTTGTTTGTTCAAAGACTACCTCATCTACATTGAAATTATTTGGTAACTTCATCAAAAAGCTATTAAACTAGTACATGTAAGATGTCTGTTCTTGCTTCTGCTTTTCACACCATCGTTCTTTATGTCTATTCTTACAAAAAAACCACAGTCTAGATACATGGCAATAAGTCTTAAAATCAGGTAGTGTAAGTTCTCCAAATCTGTTCTCTTTCAAGATTGTTTAGACATTCCATATTCTTTATATTTAATTTTAAGCTATAAAATCAGCTTGTCCGTTTCTACAATTAAAAAAAAAATTTCACTGAGGTTTGCTTGGCTAGAGACTCAGTCATAATCCTTGTGATGTTCTGTCAGACTTCTTTATAGATGGCATTTTTTTCTTTTATCAAAAGTCATATAATATTTATTATATGTCTTCTTGTTGTATGAGCTGATGCTCAATGGCTAGATACACTAATTTATTAGTTTATCACAAATTTTCTTATAATTATATTATTTTTCCTTCTTTCAGGATAAAAGAATACTTATAGAAAGATACATTTTACCTTACAGACTTATGGTTATTTTATGGCTTAGTTCATTAATAAAGGCAAGATAAATGCTTGGTACTGTTCCTTTGCTTCCTGACAACACATCATATTTGACAATTTATATCTTAAATACTGTTATGAACTTATGGATTTAGTATGGTTGATATATTTGGATGTGCTTCATTCAGTTTCTTCTTGGATACAAATTTTCCATCTTTTGCCAGTGAATACTGCTTCAAATTGTCTCCTGAGTCTTCTTTTTTTTTTTTTTTTTTTTTTTTTTTTTTTTTTTAATCTTTTTATTATTATTATTATTATTATTATTATACTTTAGGTTTTATGGTACATGTGCGCAATGTGCAGGTAAGTTACATATGTATACATGTGCCATGCTAGTGCGCTGCACCCACCAACTCGTCATCTAGCATTAGGTATATCTCTCAATGCTATCCCTCCCCCCTCCCCCCACCCCACAACATTCCCCGAAGTGTGATGTTCCCCTTCCTGTGTCCATGTGTTCTCATTGTTCAATTCCCACCTATGAGTGAGAATATGCGGTGTTTGGTTTTTTGTTCTTGCGATAGTTTACTGAGAATGATGATTTCCAATTTCATCCATGTCCCTACAAAGGACGTGAACTCATCCTTTTTTATGGCTGCATAGTATTCCATGGTGTATATGTGCCACATTTTCTTAATCCAGTCTATCATTGTTGGACATTTGGGTTGGTTCCAAGTCTTTGCTATTGTGAATAATGCGGCAATAAACATACGTGTGCATGTGTCTTTATAGCAGCATGATTTATAGTCCTTTGGGTATATACCCAGTAATGGGATGGCTGGGTCGAATGGAATTTCTAGTTCTAGATCCCTGAGGAATCGCCACACTGACTTCCACAAGGGTTGAACTAGTTTACAATCCCACCAACAGTGTAAAAGTGTTCCTATTTCTCCACATCCTCTCCAGCACCTGTTGTTTCCTGACTTTTGAATGATTGCCATTCTAACTGGTGTGAGATGGTATCTCATTGTGGTTTTGATTTGCATTTCTCTGATGGCCAGTGATGGTGAGCATTTTTTCATGTGTTTTTTGGCTGCATAAATGTCTTCTTTTGAGAAGTGTCTGTTCATGTCCTTCGCCCACTTTTTGATGGGGTTGTTTGTTTTTTTCTTGTAAATTTGTTGGAGTTCATTGTAGATTCTGGATATTAGCCCTTTGTCAGATGAGTAGGTTGCGAAAATTTTCTCCCATTTTGTAGGTTGCCTGTTCACTCTGATGGTAGTTTCTTTTGCTGTGCAGAAGCTCTTTAGTTTAATTAGATCCCATTTGTCAATTTTGGCTTTTGTTGCCATTGCTTTTGGTGTTTTAGACATGAAGTCCTTGCCCATGCCTATGTCCTGAATGGTAATGCCTAGGTTTTCTTCTAGGGTTTTTATGGTTTCAGGTCTAACATTTAAGTCTTTAATCCATCTTGAATTGATTTTTGTATAAGGTGTAAGGAAGGGATCCAGTTTCAGCTTTCTACATATGGCTAGCCAGTTTTCCCAGCACCATTTATTAAATAGGGAATCCTTTCCCCATTTCTTGTTTTTCTCAGGTTTGTCAAAGATCAGATACTTGTAGATATGTGGCGTTATTTCTGACGGCTCTGTTCTGTTCCATTGATCTATATCTCTGTTTTGGTACCAGTACCATGCTGTTTTGGTTACTGTAGCCTTGTAGTATAGTTTGAAGTCAGGTAGTGTGATGCCTCCAGCTTTGTTCTTTTGGCTTAGGATTGACTTGGCGATGCGGGCTCTTTTTTGGTTCCATATGAACTTTAAAGTAGTTTTTTCCAATTCTGTGAAGAAAGTCATTGGTAGCTTGATGGGGATGGCATTGAATCTGTAAATTACCTTGGGAAGGATGGCCATTTTCATGATATTGATTCTTCCTACCCATGAGCATGGAATGTTCTTCCATTTGTTTGTATCCTCTTTTATTTCCTTGAGCAGTGGTGTGTAGTTCTCCTTGAAGAGGTCTTTCACATCCCTTGTAAGTTGGATTCCTAGGTATTTTATTCTCTTTGAAGCAATTGTGAATGGGAGTTCACTCATGATTTGGCTCTCTGTCTGTCTGTTATTGATGTATAAGAATGCTTGTGATTTTTGCACATTGATTTTGTATCCTGAGACTTTGCTGAAGTTGCTTATCAGCTTAAGGAGATTTTGGGCTGAGACAATGGGGTTTTCTAGATATACTATCATGTCATCTGCAAACAGGGACAATTTGACTTCCTCTTTTCCTAATTGAATACCCTTGATTTCCTTCTCCTGCCTAATTGCCCTGGCCAGAACTTCCAACACTATGTTGAATAGAAGTGGTGAGAGAGGGCATCCCTGTCTTGTGCCAGTTTTCAAAGGGAATGCTTTCAGTTTTTGCCCATTCAGTATGATATTGGCTGTGGGTTTGTCATAAATAGCTCTTATTATTTTGAGATACGTCCCATCAATTCCTAATTTATTGAGAGTTTTTAGCATGAAGGGTTGTTGAATTTTGTCAAAGGCCTTTTCTGCATCTATTGAGATAATCATGTGTTTTTTGTCTTTGGTTCTGTTTATATGCTGGATTACATTTATTGATTTGCGTATATTGAACCAGCCTTGCATCCCAGGGATGAAGCCCACTTGATCATGGTGGATAAGCTTTTTGATGTGCTGCTGGATTCTGTTTGCCAGAATTTTATTGAGGATTTTTGCATCAATGTTCATCAAGGATATTGGTCTAAAATTCTCTTTTTTTGTTGTGTCTCTGCCAGGCTTTGGTATCAGGATGATGCTGGCCTCATAAAATGAGTTAGGGAGGATTCCATCTTTTTCTATTGATTGGAATAGTTTCAGAAGGAATGGTACCAGCTCATCCTTGTACCTCTGGTAGAATTCGGCTGTGAACCCATCTGGTCCTGGACTTTTTTTGGTTGGTAAGCTATTGATTATTGCCACAATTTCAGCTCCTGTTATTGGTCTATTCAGAGATTCAACTTCTTCCTGGTTTAGTCTTGGGAGGGTGTATGTGTTGAGGAATTTATCCATTTCTTCTAGATTTTCTTGTTTATTTGCATAGAGGTGTTTGTAATATTCTCTGATGGTAGTTTGTATTTCTGTGGGATCGGTGGTGATATCCCCTTTATCATTTTTTATTGCATCTATTTGATTCTTCTCTCTTTTTTTCTTTATTAATCTTGCTAGCGGTCTATCAATTTTGTTGATCCTTTCAAAAAACCAGCTCCTGGATTCATTGATTTTTTGAAGGGTTTTTTGTGTCTCTATTTCCTTCAGTTCTGCTCTGATTTTAGTTATTTCTTGCCTTCTGCTAGCTTTTGAATGTGTTTGCTCTTGCTTTTCTAGTTCTTTTAATTGTGATGTTAGGGTGTCAATTTTGGATCTTTCCTGCTTTCTCTTGTGGGCATTTAGTGCTATAAATTTCCCTCTACACACTGCTTTGAATGCATCCCAGAGATTCTGGTATGTTGTGTCTTGGTTCTCGTTGGTTTCAAAGAACATCTTTATTTCTGCCTTCATTTCGTTATGTACCCAGTAGTCATTCAGGAGCAGGTTGTTCAGTTTCCACGTAGTTGAGCGGTTTTGAGTGAGATTCTTAATCCTGAGTTCTAGCTTGATTGCACTGTGATCTGAGAGACAGTTTGTTACAATTTCTGTTCTTTTACATTTATTGAGGAGAGCTTTACTTCCAAGTATGTGGTCAATTTTGGAATAGGTGTGGTGTGGTGCCGAAAAAAATGTATATTCTGTTGATTTGGGGTGGAGAGTTCTGTAGATGTCTATTAGGTCCGCTTGGTGCAGAGCTGAGTTCAATTCCTGGGTATCCTTGTTGACTTTCTGTCTCGTTGATCTGTCTAATATTGACAGTGGGGTGTTAAAGTCTCCCATTATTAACGTGTGGGAGTCTAAGTCTCCTTGTAGGTCACTCAGGACTTGCTTTATGAATCTGGGTGCTCCTGTATTGGGTGCATATATATTTAGGATAGTTAGCTCTTCTTGTTGAATTAATCCCTTTACCATTATGTAATGGCCTTCTTTGTCTCTTTTGATCTTTGTTGGTTTAAAGTCTGTTTTATCAGAGACTAGGATTGCAACCCCTGCCTTTTTTTGTTTTCCATTTGCTTGGTAGATCTTCCTCCATCCTTTTATTTTGAGCCTATGTGTGTCTCTGCACGTGAGATGGGTTTCCTGAATACAGCACACTGATGGGTCTTGAGCCTTTATCCAATTTGCCAGTCTGTGTCTTTTAATTGGAGCATTTAGTCCATTTACATTTAAAGTTAATATTGTTATGTGTGAATTTGATCCTGTCATTATGATGTTAGTTGGATATTTTGCTCGTTAGTTGATGCAGTCTCTTCCTAGTCTCGATGGTCTTTACATTTCGGTATGATTTTGCAGTGGCTGGTACCGGTTGTGCCTTTCCATGTTTAGCACTTCCTTCAGGAGCTCTTTTAGGGCAGGCCTGGTGGTGACAAAATCTCTCAGCATTTGCTTGTCTGTAAAGTATTTTATTTCTCCTTCACTTATGAAGCTTAGTTTGGCAGGATATGAAATTCTGGGTTGAAAATTCTTTTCCTTAAGAATGTTGAATATTGGCCCCCACTCTCTTCTGGCTTGTAGGGTTTCTGCCGAGAGATCCGCTGTTAGTCTGATGGGCTTCCCTTTGATGGTAACCCGACCTTTCTCTCTGGCTGCCCTTAACATTTTTTCCTTCATTTCAACTTTGGTGAATGTGACAATTATGTGTCTTGGAGTTGCTCTTCTCGAGGAGTATCTTTGTGGCGTTCTCTGTATTTCCTGAATCTGAATGTTGGCCTGCCTTGCTAGATTGGGGAAGTTCTCCTGGATAATATCCTGCAGAGTGTTTTCCAACTTGTTTCCATTCTCCCCGTCACTTTCAGGTACACCAATCAGACGTAGATTTGGTCTTTTCACATAGTCCCACATTTCTTGGAGGCTTTGCTCATTTCTTTTTATTCTTTTTTCTCTAAACTTCCCTTCTCGCTTCATTTCATTCATTTCATCTTCCAGGGCTGATACCCTTTCTTCCATTTGATCACATCGGCTCCTGAGGCTTCTGCATTCTTCACGTAGTTCTCGAGCCTTGGTTTTCAGCTCCATCAGCTCCTTTAAGCACTTCTCTGTATTGGTTATTCTAGTTATACATTCTTCTAAATTTTTTTCAAAGTTTTCAACTTCTTTGCCTTTGGTTTGAATATCCTCCCGTAGCTCAGAGTAATTTGATCGTCTGAAGCCTTCTTCTCTCAGCTCGTCAAAGTCATTCTCCATCCAGCTTTGTTCCGTTGCTGGTGAGGAACTGCGTTCCTTTGGAGGTGGAGAGGTACTCTGGTTTTTAGAGTTTCCAGTTTTTCTGCTCTGTTTTTTCCCCATCTTTGTGGTTTTATCTACTTTTGGTCTTTGATGATGGTGATGTACAGATGGGTTTTTGGTGTGGATGTCCTTTCTGTTAGTTTTCCTTCTAACAGACAGAACCCTTAGCTGCAGGTCTGTTGGAGTACCTGGCCGGCCGTGTGAGGTGTCAGTCTGCCCCTGCTGGGGGGTGCCTCCTAGTTAGGCTGCTCGGAGGTCAGGGGTCAGGGACCCACTTGAAGAGGCAGTCTGCCCGTTCTCAGATCCCCAGCTGCGTGCTGGGAGAACCACTGCTCTCCTCACAGCTGTCAGACAGGGACATTTAAGTCTGCAGAGGTTACTGCTGTCTTTTTGTTTGTCTGTGCCCTGCCCCCAGAGGTGGAGCCTACAGAGGCAGGCAGGTCTCCTTGAGCTGTGGTGGGCTCCACCCAGTTCAAGCTTCCAGGCTGCTTTGTTTACCTAAGCGAGCCTGGGCAATGGCGGGCGCCCCTCCCCCAGCCTCGCTGCCGACTTGCTGTTTGATCTCAGACTGCTGTGCTAGCAATCAGCGAGACTCCGTGGGCGTAGGACCCTCTGAGCCAGGTGCGGGCTATACTCTCCTGGGGCACCGTTTCCTAAGCCCGTCGGAAAAGCACAGTATTCGGGTGGGAGTGGCCCGATTTTCCAGGTGCCGTCTGTCACCCCTGGAAAGGGAACTCCCTGACCCCTTGCGCTTCCCGAGTGAGGCAATGCCTCGCCCCTGCTTCGGCTGGCGCACGGTGCGCTCACCCACTGACCTGCGCTCACTGTCTGGCACTCCCTAGTGAGATGAACACGGTACCTCAGATGGAAATGCAGAAATCACCCGTCTTCTGCGTCGCTCGCGCTGGGAGCTGTAGACCGGAGCTGTTCCTATTCGGCCATCTTGGCTCCTCCCGAGTCTTCTTAATAAGATCCTTACTAGCTATTTTACTCCTGTGCTAATTGGTTATCAAAATGGTCCATCTTGTCCACGCTCTGCCTCAAACAAGGAATAAATTTGTTTCTATGGAGATCCCTGTTATCATATTTGATTTTTAGTGAAATATGTTATTTCAGGACCACAGTCTGGACACTAGCAGTAATTTTTCACACAGGATGCTTCAAAGAAGAGGTTTCTTTCACTGTTTCTAAGCCTTTCCATTGGCAGTTATAGGAAAAGTATTATATAAAAGAGATTTGTGATTCCATTCTGAGAGTTCCAAATGGAATTCAGGCTTACAAACTTTATTCTATCTTGTATCTCTATTTCTTCTTTCACCACATCTAGAACCTTGTTTCTTAAAGGCATAAGGAATTATTTGATTAGAATATTGTATTATTACTAGTTTTCAGTATCCCACAGTAAACACAAGTACTATTCGATGAACAATGCCAACACTGCTAAAAACATGCTACACTGATGGTTTTGTTTGTTTGTTTGTTTCTTTATAGAAATCTTACCTTTCTTCTAGGTTGAGTATGGTACCGCTACTTCTGAGATTTTAGGAAAGTTCAGTTTGAAGGGAAAGCACCCAAGAGGCCATATTAGCCTTGTCCCTGATGAGTTTAGTCATCCAGATTCGTCTGTAAATGAAATTACCATTTTAGGTCAGACTCCTTTTGTCAGTTCCTCAAAGCAGAAGGGAGAGTGATATAATCTGCAACTACAAACCCTCCCAAAAAATAACTAGGAAGCTAAAATATATTAAAATATAACATCGAGGCTGAAAACCAAATATTGAGAGCTAGGTGGTATCTTTTACCTTCTTTATATATTTATATTTTTAATTTGCTTTATTCTTATAAACTATCTTTAAATATAATTCTTCAAATTTTCTAAAGGAGAAGAAAACAAACTGCTGTGCTATTTCCGTGGTACACTGAGGATTATGTTTGCAGGGTCTTTGTCCTGTGCCTCCCATCTATGCATCACAAATAAGCATGCATGCATTGGTGCCCATATGTTTACTTGGCTTAGCACTCTCCCATTTATACTTTATGTACAATCTCTCCCAACTCTCAGCTTTTATGTACTACATGTTCACGCCTGAAAATGCTCTTCCCAGTTCTTTCTTGAGTTAGCTTCTGAGCAGCCACCAGGACTCAGCTCTATGCCACATTTTCCAAGATGGTTACAGGTCTCTATCATTTCATCCCGTAAAACTCTAAATATTCATCTGTCAAAACATTTATTTTACTCTAGGAAAATCACCAGTTTACTTCTCTATACCTAGGATAACAGCCTATATCTCTTGAAGACAAGATAATATCTAATTTTTGCTATATCTTAATTGCCTGGAGCATAATAAGTTTTCACACACCAGTCTGAATTCAATGAATTATGGAAAGATATTCTTAAATAAGCAGTTAATATTAAGCAGTGAACTTTATGTTGCCAGTACTTTTAACTTCATTTGCCCAATTTCATCTCTTTGTTTCAAACCGTACCATCTCATCCACCTTCATAGAGTAAGAAATGCTTGTATGATGTAAAATTCCATTAAATTCATACCAATCATTTTTTTCCTGAGGGCTGTTCCCATTCACCTTTTCTTATTTGGGCTTTAAAACTAACCAGTCATATATATAGTTTATACTAAATCCTAAAATTAGTCACCAAAAATGCATTCCTCTGATAACTAAGAATTTATCTAAGCACAACATATCTATAATTTTATGGGAATTTAGTATATTATAGAATACATGACTTGGCATTCACCCATATTTTGAGTTTATACCATACACTTATCCTGAGTGCTAGATATTGTAAAAAATAAAAATAATTGGTATTCATTGTAAAAAATCATATTTTCTATATAAATGCTAATATACCCATCACAACACTTTGTAGGTGAAAATCCAATGTAACAATTGTATGTGTCTTCAGTATGAATACAGGGAAGTATTATTTTCTGGACAAAATCCAGACTGAGCAAAACAAATAACACTTTTTCACATGTTATTCACCAAATGTGATCTTTAAAAATTTTTTCCAGTAAGAAATTTTCCATCAGAATGCATTAAAAAATATATATCCCTAGGTGCATAGCCAATAGAAAGACCTATCCTAGGTAAAACATACATGCATTTTAATGAGAGTATGTTAGACTAACTTGGGCATTTTTCTGTGTCATTTAATTCAATCATCAAAGGACATCCTTGTAACTCACTGAAAAACTTAGGTAGAGGTTAACATTTTCACCTTTTTGAATGAATATCTGTGTGACATGAATCACATACTATGTTAGGAGATTGAAGGAGAGTAAAGTGATGCTGTTGAAATACTTTACACATCTAATGACAAGTCAATCTTATTTGCACTCATTAGATTAGTATACTGTGCATCTTATAATGGAAAGAATAATAAAAATTATCCCAAATAGAGCTTCTCATTGTTCATGCCAATAACAAAGTTTAATCTCTTTTCATGTTCTAGGAAATTAGGCTTATAATCTTTCCCCTATAATTCCCTGATGTTATGGGACAGTGGTGTCTAGTAGAAAGACACTAGACACTTATGTGTCTAGTAGAAATAAGAACACTTATTTCTATTTTTTTATTCCATCATTTTAGATAATATTTAGGGTGATTTAAAATTTACAACATTGATTGATTTATTACCCCGCCTTCATAGGGAACAATAGTCATACTTGGTGATGTTTTTACCTTGCAGATTTCTGAATAAAACAAAGAGACTTACAGTTAGCCCTCTGTATCTGTGGATTCACCAACCACAAATAGAAAATATTGTGTTCACCAAAATAAAAACAAAAATAAAATAAAAAAATTAAAAATAATACACATACAAAAAACTATATAATAAATATGTAGCATTTACATTGTATTCGGTATTATAAACAACGTAGAGATGATTTAAAGTATATGGAGGGATGTGTTTAGAGTATTTGAAAACAGTACATCATTTTTCATGTGAGATTTGAACATCTGCTGATTTTGGTTTCTGTAGGCATCCTAGAACCATACCTCCATGGATACCGAGTAAAAACTGTAGTTCAAGGCACTTTGAACAATATGTTTTAAACATGAGTATATTATTAAACATAAGAAATATGAATAAAAATTTTCATCTTAAATATAAGAAATATTATTTTAAAATATTATGGCATTCAAGAGACTTCTAATAATAGTAAATTTCAATGCTGTTTTTACCCTCTGCCGTGATATGCCTAGACGAGAATATCTCCTCAAGAATCAAGGCCGGATCAAGAATTTTTTTTAAAACAGCCTCGATTTTAACTTATAACCATGATGTTATTTCAGTAAGAAGCTAAAATGTGTGTTTATTTACTATTACGGAAAAAAAGTCACGATCCAGACCTGCAGATAAGGTTCTTGGGTTTCCTGAAAGAAAGAATTCTAGGCAATTACACAGAGTACATTGAGAGTAAGTTTCTTAAGAAATGGAGGAATGAGGCCGGGCGCGGTGGCTCACGCCTGTAATCCCAGCACTTTGGGAGGCCGAGGCGGGTGGCTCACGAAGTCAGCAGATCGAGACCATCCTGGCTAACATGGTGAAACCCCGTCTGTACTAAAAATACAAAAAATAAGCCGGGCCACGTGGCGGGCGCCTGTAGTCCCAGCTACTCGGGAGGCTGAGGCAGGAGAATGACGTGAACCCGGGAGGCGGAGCTTGCAGTGAGCCAAGATCACGCCACTGCACTCCGGCCTGGGCGACAGAGCAAGACTCCATCCCCCCAAAAAAAAAAAAAAAAAAAAAGAAATGGAGGAATGAAAGAATGGCTACTCCATAGAGCAGCGCCGAGGGCTGCTGGTTGCCTTTTATGGTTATTTCTTGCTTATATGTTAAACAAGGGGTGAATTATTCATGCCTCCCCTTTTTAGATCACGTAGAGTAACTTTCTGACATTCGTAAACTGTCAACTCACTGGCGGGAGTGCAGCAGTGAGGACACCAGAGGTCACTCTCATCACCATCTTGGTTTTGGTGGGTTTAGCTGTCTTCTTTACTGCAAGCTGTTACATCAGCAAGGTCTTTACGATCTGTATCTTGTGCCGACCTCCTATTTCATTCTGTGACTAAGAACGCCTTAACTCACTGGAAACGCAGCCCAGTAGGTTTCAGGCTCATTTTACTCAGCCTCTATTCAAGAGGGAGTTGTTCTGGTTCGAAAGCTTCTGACAATACCACTGAGAATTTTGTGTCTGTTGTTATTTTAATATGACCTAACTTAAACAGAATGATATAAAAATGATTATATATTTCTATAAAATAAACAAATCTACATTATCATTTCTGTAAGTTAACTTTGTTTGTTTGTTTGTTTGTTTTTGAGATGGAGTCTCCCTCTGTCGCCCAGGCTGGGATGCAGTGGGGCTATCTCAGCTCACTGCAACCTCCATCTCCCAGGTTCAAGCAGTTCTCCTTCCTCAGCCTCCTGAGTAACTGGGACTACAGGTTGTGGGGACAAGCCCATCTAATTTTTGTATTTTCAGTAGAGATGGTGTTTTGCCCTGTTGGCCAGGCTTGTCTAGAACTCCTGACCTCAAGTGATCCGCCTGCCTTGGCCTCCCAAAGTGCTGGGATTACAGGCATGAGCCACCGCACCCGGCCAGGTTAACTCTTGTATGTGCAGCATATGGATAAAATAGTAAAGATTTTTGATATTATTTCATATCTATTTAGAATTTAGTGGAGCATTTTAACCGGCAGTTATGACAGAATCATTTTTAGATTTTTCAGCAATCTCTCTGCTTTGCCAAAATGAGTGGGAGAGGACAAAAGTGTAAGTAATAAAATCTGTTGAGAAATCAATCCTTTGGGTTATGAACAGGGCTTGGCTCTGTTGATGGTAGAGTGCGTATGAGAGAAATGAACAACGTAGAAGTATATTTTAGAAATAGAATGGAAAAGAATTGCTGTTGCATTATGTAAGTTTCCTTCTGTCAATTTTTTTCTAAAATAGAGTTCTCATATCTAAAGATTGAACACACTGACAGTGTATATATAGTTTTGCTTCATTTCATATTCTTGAACTGATATTCATTGCAAACAGAAATTAGACGTCAGAATGTATTTTTTGAATGAAACAACATTATATCTATTCATGTGGAATACTGGTTAATACTTATATGTATATGGGTTCCTAAGACTTTGACTCATGTTGCTCAATATGTCATCTCTTATTAGCATAATTCCTGCCAGCCATTACTTAAACAGTGATGGACATCTTAGTTCACTTGAGTTTCCAAGACCTGTCTTCACAGTTGAGTTTGTCCACCTTCTGTGCAAATTTTTCTAGCCAGAATTTTGTGTTGTTTTAATTAGCAAAACATAAGTACTTTGGGAAAAGGGGCAGCAAAATTAGAGAACAACAATTATTTCAAGGTGCTTGAATGCTTATTAATATGCAAAATTTTTGTTGTAAGACTGAATATGATTTAGAACATACATTCTTGAAATTATTGGAGTTTATGTGTTTCCTTTCTTATTGAAGGTAGTTAATAGTTTGAAACTTTCAGACATGATGTTTTACATCTCATGAAAGAGTTGATATGGCATTGTCTCCAAACCAAATGCTGATTTCAATAGACATGAACTTCTTAAATACATCTCTTAAAATATCAAAGGCAAACTGAAGTGGTATGTATTCAGTGTTTCAAGTTAAAATTGGCCCTTATTGATACATTTAATTTTTTCACGTATTTTGCTAACAGTTTGTGTTTGCTGTTTTTAGCACCATATTTTCTTAAATAGAATCACTTTGCTACTGTAGCATTATTTTATCATTAAAATATTTAAATCATTGGACATATTGTTTTAATAATTATTGCAATGGTATTCCTTTCAAAAAAGTAGGAAGGTTTAAAATTATCTGATTGACAAATAATTTTCCATGATACATTTTCCCCAGTTAGGAGCAGAAATGAAATCCCTCTTAATCAAAAAGATGTTTTTACCAAATGGCTGAATTGTTTTTCTAAATATTTTAATAGTTGCACGAAAATACAGGCATACCTCACTTTATTGGGCTTATTTTATTCTACTTTGCAAGTATCATGGTTTTTTACAAGATGAATATTTGTGGCAACCCTGCACCAAGCAAATCTATCTATGTCAGTTTTCTAACAGTATGTTTGGCATGTGTCTTTGTGTGACATTTGGTAATTCTGGCAATATTTCAATTTTTTATTATTTACTTTATCTGTTATGGTGATCTGTGATAAGTGATCTTTGATATAATCATTGCACTGTTTTGGGGTCCATGGACTATACTTATATGAGATGACAAACAATTGGTAAATGTTGTGTTTTCTTACTGCTTCATCCACCAGTCCTTCCTCCATCTCACTTACTTTCCTTAGGCCTCCTTTTTCCCTGAGATATGACAAAATTAAAATTAGTCCAGTTAATAAGCCTGCAATGGTCTCTAGATGCTCAAACAAAAGAAATACTTTTCATGCCTCTTACTTTAAATAAAAATTTAGAAATGTTTAAGCTTACTGAGGAGGGCCTGTAGAAAGAGGAGATAGGCTGAAAGCTTAGCTGTGAATGCAAAAAAAATAAAGTTCTTGAAGAAATGGAAAAGTGCTACTCCAGTGAACACATGAATAATAAGAAAATGAAAGTGTTATTTTGGATATGAAAAAAGTTTGAGTGGTCTGGAAAGATTAAATCAGCCACAATACTCCCTTAAAGCAAAGCCTAATCCAGAGCAAGTTCCTAACTTACCTCAATTCTATGAAGGCTGAGAGAGGTAAGAAAGCCACAGGAGTACAGAAAGCTAGCAGAACTTGGTTCATGAGGTTTAAGGAGAGAAGCCGTCTCCATAACAAAAATGGAAGGTGAAACAGCAAGCGCTATTGTAGAAGCTGGAGCGAGTTATCCGGAAGATACAGGTAGGATAACTGATAAAGGTGGCTACACTAAACAACAGATTTCCAATATAGATAAAATAGTCTTATGTTAAAAGAAGACACCATCCAGGACTTCCATAACTAGGGAGAAAAAGTCAATAGAGGATGATGCAGCTGGTGACTTTAAGTTGAAGCCAGTGGTCATTTACTATTCCAAAAATTGTAGGGCCCTTAAGAGTGATGTTAAATCTACTCTTCTTGTGCTCTACAAATTGAACACCAAAGCCTGGAGAAAATCACATCTCTTTACAGCATGGTTTACTGACTATTTTAAGCCCACTATTAAGACTTACTGCTCAGAAAAGAAAATTCCTTTAAGGTATTACTGCTCACTAACAATGCATCTAGTCACCCAAGAGCTCTGATGAAGATGTACAAAGAGATTTATTTTGTTTTCATGCCTGCTAAGACAAAATCCATTCTGTAGTCCATAGATAAAGGATTAATTTCAAGTTGTACATCTTATTATTTAAGAAATACATTTCTTAATGTTATAGCTCCCTCAGAAAGTGATAGCTCTGATTAATCTGGGCAAAGTAAATTAAAAACCTTCTGAAAAGGATTCACGATTCAGGATGCCATTTAGAGCATTCATTCTTCATGGGAGATATAAAAATATCAGAAGTAGTAGTAGAGAGGAAGAAGTTGCTTCTAATGCTCGTGGCTAATTTTGAGAGGTTTGAAACTTTAATGGAGGAAGCAACGCAGAAATGGTGGAAATAGCAGGAGAACTAGAATTAGAAGTGGAGCCTGAAGATGGAACGGAATTGCTGCAATCTCATGGTAAAACCTTAATGGATGTGGACTTGCTTCTTACAAATGAAAAAAAAAGAGTGGTTTCTTGAGATGGAAATTACTGTGAATTTTTTGTAAGCACTTTTGAAACAACAACAAAAGATTAAGAATATTGTATAAGCTTAGTTAATAAAGCAGCAATAGGGTTTGACAGAATTGACTTCAATTTTGGAAGAAGTTCCACTGTGGGTAAAATACCAAAGATCACTGCATGCCACAGAGCAATCATTTGTGAAAGGAAGAGTTGATCAACGCAACAAACTTCACTGTTGCCTTAATTAAAGTTGTCACAGCTACCCATCCTTCATCTTCACCATCCTGATAAGGCAGCAGCCATCAATGTCAAGACAAGACCCTCCACTGCAAAAAGAAGTGAAGGCTCAAATAATTGTTAGCATTTTTAAGCAATATTTTTAGTTCAGGTATGTACATTGCCTTTTTAGACATAATGCTACTGCACACTTTCTAGATTACAGTAGCATAAGGAGACTAAATGCTCTTTGTGACTCACTTCACTGACACATTTACTTTATTGCAGTGGTCTGGAACCAAACCCCCTATATCTCCAAGGTATGCTTGTATGCAGGATGAGGAGAAAAGTGAAGGTCATCCTGAAAATTCTAAGGGTCCTTTTTGCCCTGATTTGGATTCTTCTCACCATAAATGCATATTAAAATAAATTATTTCATGTTCTTCTCATTTTCCTCCTCTTTCTTCTTCCTTTTCTGTTAATGTTATTTTTAAAATAATAACTCAAAATTTGATTTGTTCTTCCAAATTATACAAATGTGTTTAAATTGTCACATTTTTAAAAGTGAAAGTTTCTGCCAAAATTTAGAATCTCCAACAAAAATATATGTGATCATACATTGATTAATAAAACATTATGGAAGGCCTAACATGAGATAGGAATTATGCAGATCAGTTATCACCCAAATCTGGATCTGGGCATGGGCATTTTAGTGAGTACCCAAAGCAGACAAGAGAGGAAAATTCAAAGTTATGAAAGTATGAGGGATTGTAGTGTTAATCAGAGAAGACAATGACAACTTCTTTATTTTGTGGCATATATGTTTTTGCTTCTCTTTTTCAATCAAATAATGAAAACAGCTATTCTATTTTTTAAAACCACCACAGCTCAGACACAATGCATCTCTAATTCACCATTGATTCCATATATTGAACTGAATTGATTGATTTCTTTATGTATTCATTTATAAATTCAATTTATTTATGCATTACATCAATGTTCATTAATATTTATTAAGCACTTATTCCATGAAAGGCACTGTGTTAATATTGAAGACAACTGGGTGAAATAGGTGATTTTATTAATATCAGGGACAATTAGAGACTCTGCCCTCCATATTTAGACAGACCTATTGTAGTTTGATTTTTACTTAACTTGAATCTATGCTATGATGCAGTGGTTTTCAAACTTTCCTGTCTGAGGAAATAAAGTTACTTTTGTTTATATAGGTTATACAGATCAATATTTATTGGAAATTAAAATTAAGCGTTTTTAAAAATAGGTTGATTTATTTTAAACCAGCTATTAAAAAACCATTATACTATTATAAATAATATATTTTGTGAAAACAACTATATTTTTCAAAATGGAAAATTATATGAAAGCTGTTATTGATTTATATATTTTTCATAGTCTTTTATAAAGTCTGTCTTACTAGAAGATAGTTGGATTCTCATATCTGCTTCTGCATCCAGTCTCTTGTGATATGATGCTTTGGTTTAAGTATATGAGGAAAATCTTGCCTCACACGGGTATGTAGTTTGAAAGGAGGACACTACACACCCCTGAAAGGGACCCTGGAACTCCCAGGGATTACCATTCAAAACCACTGTCATACTGGGAAAGTCATGGAGTCAGAAGTCAGACATACACGTGAAAGTAGAAATTATAACTCTCACACTTAGTAGATTTTGTCATAAGGATAGTACGATTCAATGACGATGGAAAAATGCTGGTTTAAAAGGTTAAAATACCAAAAAAAATTGATAAAGAAGGTAATTTAGATACAGGAATTTGAGTACACAGCAGAGAATTAACCATTGAACCACATAGAAATGTATGCCTTTTTCATTGTGATCAGATAAAAAGGAAAGGATAGGTATGGGTTTAGGTACTTGTATGGCATTTAATGCTGAATGCTGAAGGAGAGCCTGTCTTGGCAAAATACTTGCACAGACATCAACCACACTTTTCTTTAAATGTCTACATAGTCAATAATTTAGTCTTTAAAAGTCACATATGATTTCTGTAACTTCGTCCCCTTCCTGGTCCTTCTTTTGTTCCTCTTTTGGTTCTTCTGGTTCTTGTTCTTCTTTTTTGTTCTTGTTCTCATTTCTGTTTATCTCCTACTGCCCCTCCTCCTCATCCTCTTCCTTTTTTCAACATTCTAAAAACTTAAAACACACTTTTACTCAAATTATGTCAAAAACAGGCCTGAGAATAAATTTAGCCCATAGGATTTGGGTTGGTAATGCCTAGTCTAGAGAGACAAGTCCTTGTATGAACAAGAGTTATGAAAATTGACAATGACAGAGGAGTATAAGTTGAATAAAAGTATGTAAGTGCAGCTCACGCCTGTAATCCCAGACTTTGGGAGGCCAAGGCAAATGGATCATGAGGTCAAGAGATCGAGACCATTCTGGCCAACATAGTGAAACCCTGTCTCTACTAAAAATACAAAAATTATCTGTGTGTGATGGTGCACACCTGTAGTCCCAGCTACTCAGGAGGCTGAGGCAGGAGAATCGCTTAAAACTCGGAGGCAAAGGTTGCAGTGAGCCGAGATCATGCCACTACACTCCAGCCTGGTGACAGAGAGAGTCTCCATTTAGAAAAAAAAAAAGAAGTATGTAAGTGCATTTGTGTAATGCAAATTAAGAGTGATGCTGCCCCATTTTCTCCATCATTAATGAAATTATAGATCCCAACATTAAAAAACAGTTTTATATTGTGCTTGAAAACTATAAAAATAATCTTCTTTCTGTGACTTCATAATTCAGATATTTCCCCTGAAATAATGGCATAATTTTTAAATTAAAAAGATATGATATTTAGCAAAAATACATAAGTTAAAAATCTGATTTAAAATTATGGTCTTCTTAGACCATTGGATTGTTGTTATTTCAAGATTGCAATCAAATACAAATACATATTTAGTCATAAATTTAAAAAAGAAAAGTACAAAACACTTACAAAGGTCAAAATCATTCTAAAAGAAATTAAACAAATGCATAACAAAAAACGTCCATTAGTCGCAGTTTTTTTTTTAATCTAATTTAGAATTATAAAATGAAAAGTATATTCTCTTTTCACAGGTTTTTATTCAGCGTTAATGTTTGTATGGAGTGGTTTTCGGATGAAACATTGAAGTTCCATCTGCCTAAATTTAGAAGTTATTAATGATGTTAAAATTTCTTATTACTGTAGTTTACAAAAAGAGGATGTATATATAATTGTGTCCTGGCTGACATTTTATTTTTCTGAAATGAAATTATGGCTGAATTGTCACTGACAGAAACGTTCACTGCAGAAAACAGAATGTTGCAGAGTTTACAAAGGAATTCACAACCGCCAATCAGAAACATAAAATATCACTCTAGAAAATGCCATTTTAATGTAGCATAAAATAATGCAATTTAATCTCTAAGCAGGTGTGACACTGATTGGAAGCAAGCATAGTTACTCCTCTGTCTCATTCAGTAAACAATCTCTGTAATATTCACTTTATGGTAAAATTGTTATCTTATTTCACAAACTGACTCATTTATTTATAAGCTTTGCATTTTCATTTTCATATAAACTGTACAGCATGTTCTCGATTAAAGATAAAGGTGACTGATGAACAAGACTTTCCACACATTAAAATGTTAAAATGGCAAATAAGATTATCTTGTACCAGATGGTTAGTGATGGCCAAAAGAGGAGCTTTTGCTGAACTAGATTAGGGATACAATTCCTAAAAGGGTTTTATACAGTTATCTAGCAGCCCAATAATATGTTTTAATACATAAGGCTTCATAATCAATAAATTACTGATTTTAATATTGACCATATTTTATTTTTTGGTGCATAAGCTAAGATGCTAAAGTTCACTTAAAATTAATATTTTGTCATATAGCTAATATAACAATTTGAGTTTAAAATTGTTATATATTCTCAGCTTATTTTCGCATGTTCTGAAGAGGGATATGAGAAGTAGCTGATGGGGCTTATTGGTAAGCTTATCAGGAGAGATGTCTCAGGGGTGTGAAGTGACCCTAGAGCTGATGATACTTAAGTAGACCATTCTGCCTTGGGATCAACAGAATATTACAGTGAGATCTCACAGTATACACAACACCACCAATAGCTGAGGGGGTAGTTCAGTAGAAGTAATCACAGGACACCGATCAAAGTAAGAGAACTTGCCACATATTTTATCATGTGATGCCAGCAGGATGTCTCCCCATCAGGCAGCCAAAGAACATTATCTCAGCAATCAGGAGAACCAGAGAAAAACACAAGGACCTATGTGTGGGAAAATGAGAGCTTATCCACCTGACACTATGTGTTAATCTGTTTGCATGCAACTATGAAGAAATGCCTGAGACTGGGTAATTTATAAAGAAAAAGAAGTTTAATTGACTCACAGTTCTGCATGGCTGGGGAGGCCTCAGGAAACTTACAATCATGGCAGAAAGGGAAGCAAGACATCTTCCTTCACATGGTGGTAGGAGAGAGAAGAATGAGAACCAAGTCAAGGGAGAAGCCCCTTATAAAACCATCAGATCTCATGAGAACTTACTATCACAAGAATAGCATGGGGGAAACCACTCCTATGATTCAAATACCTCCTACTGGGTCCCTCCCATGACAAATGTGAATTATGAGAACTAAAATTCAAGATGAAATTTGTGTGGGGACACAGCCAAATTATATCATTCAGCCCGTGACCCCTCCCAAATCTTATGTCTTCACATTTCAAAACACAATCGTGCTTTTCTACCAGTCTCCCAAAGTCCCAACTCATTCCAGCATTAACCCCAAAAGTTCAAGTCTAAGGTCTCATTTGAAATAAGGCAAGTCCCTTCCACCTATGAGGCTATAAAATCAAAGCAAGTTAGTTACTTCCTAGATACAATGAGGACACAGGCACTGAGCAAATATACCTGGTCCAAATAGGACAAATTGGCCAAAGCAAAGGGGCCACAAGCCCCATGCAAGTCAGAAATCAATAGGGCAATCATTAAACCTTAAAGTTCCAAAATGATCTGCTTTGACTCCATGTCTCACATCTAGGTCATGCTGATGCAAGAAGTGGTCTCCCATGGCATTGCACAGCTCCACCCCTGTGGCTATGCAGGGTACAGACCCCCTCCCAGCTACTTTCATGGGCCAGCACTTTTCAAGCCACACAGTGCAAAGCTGTCAGTGGATCTACCATACTGGGGTCTGGAGAATGGTGGTCCTCTTCTCACAGCTCCACTAGGCACTGTTCCAGTGGGGACTCTGTGATGGCTCCAACCCCACATTTTCTTTCTGCAGTGCCCTAGTAAAGGTTCCCCATAAGGGCTCTGCCCCTGCAGCAGACTTCTGCCTGGACACCCAGATGTTTCTATGCATGCTCTGAAACCTAGGCAGAGGTTTTCAAAACTCAATTCTTGTCTTCTGCACACCAGCAGGCCCAACACCACATGGAAACTGCCAAGGTTTGGGGCTTGCACCCTCTAAAGCAATGACCTGAGCTGTACCTTGGACTCTTTTAGCCATGGCTAGAGGTGCTGGAATGCAGGGCAGCAATTCTCTAGGCTACACTCAGCAGGGCAACCCTGGACCTGGCCCACAAAACCATTTTTCCCTCCTAGGCCTTCTAGCCTGTGATGAAGGCTGTCATGAAGCTCTCTGACATGCCCTGGAAGCATTTTCCCCATTGTCTTGGTGATTAGCATTTGGCTCCTTGTTACTCATGTAAATTTCTGCAGCTGGCTTAAATTTCTCCTTAGAAAATGGATTTTTCTTTTTTATCACATCGTCAGGCCACAAATTCTCTAAACTTTTATGCTCTGCTTTCTCTTGAATGCTTTGCCACTTAGAAATTTCTTCTGCCAGATGCCCTAAATCATCTCTCTTAAGTTCTAAGTTCCACAGATCTCTAACACAGCAGCAAAATGCCACCAGTCTCTTCGCATAGCAAGAGTGACCTTTACTCCAGTTCCCAACAAGTTCTTCCTGTCTACCTGAGAACACCTCAGCCTGGACTTCCTTGTCCATATCACTATCAGCAGTTTGGTTAAAGCTATTCAACAGGTCTCTAGGAAGTTCCAAACTTTCCCACATCTTCTTGTCTTCTGAGCCCCCCAAACTCTTCCAACCTCTGCCTGTTACCCAGTTCCAAAGTCACTTCCACACTTTTGGGTATTTTTACAGCAGTGCCCCTGTACTACCAATACCAATTTACTGTTAGTCATTCTGTTATAAAGAAATACTGTTATAAAGAAATATAACTCATGCTGTTATAAAGAAATATTCAAGACTGAGTAGTTTATTTTTAAAAAAACAGGTTTATTTGACTCACAGTTTAGCATGGTTGGGGAAGCCTCAGGAAACATACAATCATGGCAGAAGGGGAAGCAACATGTCCTTCTTCACATGGTGACAGGATAGAGAAAAATGAGAACTGAGTGAAAGAGAAAGCTTCTCATAAAACCATCAGATCTCCTGAGAACTTACTCACTATCACGAGAATAGCATGGGGGAACTGCCCTCCTGATTCAATTACCTCTCACTGTGTCCCTCCCATGACATGGGAATTATGGGAACTACAATTCAAGATGAGATTTGGGTGGGGACACAGCCAAACCTTATCTCACTGGGAGGCTAAATTCTTCTGTCACCTGGAAGAGGAGAAAGGGTAGGGAAAGAAGATCTCCAAGGACAGGAAAATTATCCTAACAAGAGTGAATCATGCAATGAGACTGTTTTATTTATTGAATTGGACTTAGTTTAATAGATTAAATTGATTTGAAGTTTTCCCTTTACTATCCTGAAAAGTGAGGGCTTTCACTCTGGGAAAGAAACTCAATATCTTTAAACACACACACACGTGCACACACACACACACACACAGAGATTTGCATATGTCAGTTGTATTAGAGAGAAAGCACACAGTCATGTTATTTTGATCAATATCTATAGTGTTTAGAGTATGAATGAATTAGATATATAGTCACTAATGAATAAACGTCCTATATTTTATGAAATAAAAATTCAGTGAGAATCAAGACAATGAATACATAATTCAATGAATTACATATTTTAAAAATGTACTTATATTTTTGTCTATATGTATGTACTCACATTTTAAAATAGCAATACTTTACAACTCATATATGTGTATGCATGTATATATATATACACACACACTCACACACACCCATATACATATGTAACTGTAATATATAAAAAGAATATATAGACTTTTGAATATTTTACCTTCATAAATATGGAGAAAATCCACCATAGAATAGAAACACACCAATATGTCATGCAGGCTGAAGTGCAGTGGTGCTATCTCTGCTCACGGCAACCTCCGCCTCCCAGGTTCAAGTGATTCTCCTGCCTCAGCCTCCTGAGTAGCTGGGATTATAGGCACGTGCCACCATGCCCAGATAATTTTTGTATTTTTAGCAGAGATGGGGTTTCATCATTTTGGTCAGGCTGGTCTCAAATTCCTGACCTTGTGATCTGCCCACCTTGGCCTCCCAGAATGCTAGGATTACAGACATGAGCCATCAAGCCTGGCCATAACACTTTTTAATATCGAAGAAAAATATGTTGATTAAGACTATTATTTTCTAGTTTTCCAAATTATACAAATATGCTTAAAATCTGTGCATAAAGCCCTGTGTTTTATGCCAGCATTCATGAAACTGTGTCAGGCCAAAATGTCAGCTTAAAAATGGATAAACATTTCAGAACCTTCACAGGATTGACTTTGTCAATAAAGATGAAATGCTACCAGAGACATGACTTTTAGGAGGAGAAATCCAATGATCTTTAGGACTAGGTTCAAAGATATGAAAGAACTTTTAGAATCTGTTAGTGAATGTTCTCACCCAAGTGAAGGGTATGTGTAGGAGGCTAAGATCGTCCACTCCCACGGCTGTTAATGAATGAGTTATATTAATGTAGAGTGGCTAAGCAATGAAGTTATGACTGAAATGTGGTGCCCAAATGGGACCTTTGCTTTTGATTATTATTCTCTGGGTTGACAGAGGAAAGCATGTTATCATGACATTGGATTAGCAAGCCTAATGGCCCAATCCAGAAGCAATATGATTGTAGCTCCTGGTCTAAGGTGTATCTAAAGGTGAGATACACATTGAAAGCAATTACTATCCAATAGAGAGCTTTAAGTAGATCAAAGACATTAGAAGTGTGTTTGGTTAAGATGTGAGTAGCATACCAACCAAGACACTGAAAGAAAATGTGCCATGCTCATTACTAATAGCATGAAGCCCATCTCAACTTTGTATCTTCTGATCCCTCATTCATCTCTACCTCAACCTCAGCTGCTTTAAAGATAAACATGTTTTAGAGTGTGGACAAGCTCTATTTGTTCCCAGAAGAGACAGAAGTCCTCACACACTCATCCAGGTATAGGTGAATGTCAAGAGTAGCAATTCAAATTATTATAGCTCTGTTTAGTACAGACTCCAAAGTTACTATCCAAGCAAGTTTAATGAGAAAAGGAGACACTTGAAATCAAGTGAAGAATATTGAGTAAATGGCACAGTGGAGAGGAGAACTTAAACTGACCTGGCAGGTGGGAATACAAGAGAAAATTCAATATATTTTAATTCTGATCGCCACTACTGAACACACGGTTAGTATCAATATGTTTCATGGTTACATTCTTCCATGACGTAAGTCTTAGAGGGGACTCTTGTATTCAGGAACTGCCACCACTTATATTGAGGTGCTAGTGGAACCTTACTCCTTACTCATAGGCTGACTCCACTTCACGTGTCTTTCTGTTTCCTGCTGAGTAGATATAAACAATATATTATCCAAGGAAAGACACACAAATTATAGCTTTATTTAAATTCTTACTGGAAACAAGCATACTAAGAACTATTCTCCAGTGTGATAGTGCCACCCATTAAACTCAGGAACTAACTACCATTCCTCAAAAAATTGTGGAAGGTCTAGCTTCAGTGACTACATTTCCATGAAAAAGTGGAATCTCTCTCTCTGGGGGAAACTTTAACCTCCACTGCACTACTTAGATCAAAACTACTGGCTCAGTGGAGCCCTCGATTCACAGAAGTTCCTCTAAATGTCTAGGTCTAGTTCACTTGTGGTTTGGCTTAGCTAAAACTCAAGACTATGTACTGACTGTTTGGTGAAGCTACTCAACTTCAGCACCAGCTATGCAGAACCAAAAGTTGGTTTGGTTGCGCTTGTGAGTCAGCAAAACTTAAGGTCATTCTTCTACTTGTAATCAATACTCCACTTGGCAAAACTTATACTTTTACTGATTCTTGGGTATTGCCATTGGTATTATACATATTACTCTGTCCTTTGGAAAATTACAGACAAGCAGATTAAACCTTCAGCTATTTGGAGCTGCAATCTGTGGAAACAGCTCATTGCTGTCGTGTGAACTATCTGTGTTACTCATGTAGATGCTATGGTTATGTCCCTTTTCTGATGAGATTAACTGGGATCAACTTGATGATGGAGCCTTCCCTGCATAGCTTGCCAGTAATGCTCACTGGATCTGTCATCATCCCAGACATGGCAACATATCTGTCATAGTAAAGGCCTCTATGATTTTGATGCAGAGGCTACCACTGTATGTCAGACATTTGACCCCTACCTAAAGTTCACCAACTGTCTTTCAGGGAAGGGTGACACATTACATGAGGAAGTATCTTCTCACACTCTTGACAGTTTGACTACCTCAGTCTTTGACCTCTTCTCAGGACTATCAGTGGTATCTTTCCAATGTTAATACTTTTTCAGTTTGCCATTCTGTTTGGTTCTATCCAATCTGCTAACTCCAGTGACTCTCTTTTAGCCTTTTAAGATTATCCTTGTTGTAATTTTAACTCTCTGGATCATTTGCAACAAGATTATGGTGTGTCTGTTATCACTAAAGCCACTGAACAATGAGCTGATAGTGAAGGGTAGTAAAAGAATACGACTTGTGGTACTTTTTAACATTGAAATGACCTTGAAAATTGACTCAAAATGATTTGTGACTCTATCTCTTTCATGACCTCTTTTCCCACACTCTTCAGTTAGGCTGTTTGGTCAGTGGATGTCTTGTCTCTAGACAGAGATTATCTAGTCTTAGTTACATAGTGAATGTGCTGTGGTCTTTTTCTCTTTCTCCCATCTCAGTATCCCCAACTTTTCTAGCCTTGTGCCTGCCAAGCAGGAGGGGACTTGGTAAGTAACACATATATTTTGTATTAATATTTCCCTTTCTCTCTGTAAGATATCTGACAGATTACATGCTTGAGAAAGGGGAAAGCAGAGCTAGCTCGCTCTCACCAGGCCTAAAGCCCAGAACCAAGTCATCTCAATACCTGTTTGTATTAAAATAGTCTGGAACATAGAGGCATATCCCCAACAACATTAGTAAATAAGATCAGACAATATGTAAAAAGTACCTGATCATGTTATGTTTTGTCTACATGATTTTTAAACACAAAATAATGCAATTACCTATTCAACAAAATAAGAGAAAAATATATGACCATTTCAATAAATGTAAAAAATTATTTGATAAAATTGAAAACCAGAAAAATGACCCAAAAATGACCCCAGCTAGTCCACTATGGTGACCTGCTGATTGGGCCTGTAGGAATGAGCCTTGTATCTATAACTACAGAGGTTGACCTGAAACCTGGTCTACAAGGACTTACCTGGTTCTTGAGTAGGCCTTGAACCTGAGTCTGTAGGAGCTTGTCAGATGCTTGGATTGGCCTGGTACCTGGGTCAACTGGGATGGGCCTGGAACCTAAGTCTACGGAGGTGAATCTGGATTCTGAGTCTATGAAGGCTGGCCTGAAGCCTGGATCTCCAGGGGTAATCTTGGTGCCTTAGTTCCACAGGGTCTGACCTGGCACCAGAATCTGTTGGAGCAGGCCTAGACCCTAGGTAATCTGGAGCAGAATGTCTTCTGGAGCCTAGGGCTGGCCTGGAGCCTGGATTTTAGAGGGGCTTTCCTGAAGCCTAGGATCATGGGCACTGGCCTGTTGCCTAAGCCACTGGGGCTGGTCTGGAACTTGGAGCCATGGAGATTTTTCTTCAGCCTTTCTCTATTGGTGCCAACCTGGATTCCAGATGTGCAGTTACTAGCTTAGAGGCTAGGTCCATAAAGACAAGCCTAGTTCCTGGGGCTTCTCGGGCCTGCCTGGGATCTGGGTGCAGAGGAACAATCCAGGAGCCTAGGTCTGTGGTGGCCAATTCAAATCTGAAGACTTGGTCTGCTGGAGCATGAAGATGTAGCAAGTGATTTGGAGCATGGGACTGTGGGGAATGGCCTGGCATTGGGCAGCCCTGGAGCTTGTGTCTTGTGTCAGGTGTGCTTGCCTGGTGTCTGAGGCCAGGAATGCTAACCTGGTATTGAGGCAGGCTTCAGCCCGTGGCTTCAGAGGCTGGCTTGGAGCTAGATGTTCCAAAATTCTTTATTTGCAGGGACTGGCCTGGAAGCTGGATCCTTTAGTCTTGCCTAAAGACTAAGAATGTGGGTGCTGGCCTGGCACTAGGAGCAGTTTGAAGTTTGGGGCCACTGGGGTTGGCCTGGCATGGGGGCTGCCTAGACACCAAGACCCATGCACAGGCCTGGAGCCTGGAGATGCAGGATCTAGCCTGGTGCTTTGGCAGGCACAGAGGCTCAGTCTGCAGGTACTAACCTAGGGTCTGGGACCAATGAAGCTTTCTCAATGTTGGATTTTCCAGGGGTGGGTACAGTTTTGAGGTCTGAGGCCTAGTCTAGTGCTCATTTCCTCTTCCTTCCTCCACCATTGAGGCTCTCTCTCTCCAAGCTGTGCTGCAGGGGGTTGCGAGATGGGTGGCACGGGTCATGTCAAACTGTCTTTTCTACACTCTTCAATGTGTGTTTTCTTATTTCTGTGCTGTATTCAGGTACTCTAATCTTTCATCTAATTCCCTAGATCTTGTGAAGATAATTTTGCTTTTGGTTAGTTGTTCAAATTGGTATTTCTGCAGGGAAACAAATGCTCAAGAGTCCTAATCCACCATCTTGCTGACATCTCTATAGTGATTTGTTAAGAGAAATCAAACAAGGATCAAAGATAAGGAAGGTCAATCAGTTGTATAAAAATTTTTCTTCTCCCAAATTGATCAGCAGATTAATGCCATCGCAATCAGGAATAACTAAGGCAATCTTGGGGAAACACTAAGAAGCTGAAATACTTTACCATCTGTAAAACCTACTTTAAAGCTATAGTGTCTAAGAAAATTTAATTGACACACAATAATTATAGAGTAATAGTACAAAACAGATTATTTTCAAACAGAATCTATATATATGACATTAAAAACATGGGGTCAGAAAGTACAGTCTGTGGGACAAATCTAGGCTACTGCCCATTTTTGTAAATAAAATTATATTTGAAGGTTGTGAGCGGTGGCTCACACCTATAATCCCAGCACTTTGGGAGGCTGAGGTGGGCAGATGACCTGAGGTCAGGAGTTCAAGACCAGCCTGGCCAACATGGTAAACCTTGTCTCTACTAAAAATACAAAAATTTGGCTGAGAGTGGTGGCAGGTGCCTGTAATCCCAGCTACTCGGGAGGCTGAGGCAGGAGAATTGCTTGAACCCAGGTGTCAGAAGTTGCAGTGAGCTGAGATCACTCCATTGCATCCCAGCCTAGGCAACAAGAGTGAAACTCTGTCTCAAAAATAAAATAAAATAAAATAAAATTATATTTGAGCACAGGCCCATCTCTTCACTTATGGTCTGGTCTATGGCTACTGTCTGCTTCAATAGCAGAGCTGAATTGTTGCGGCAGAGACAGGACCTGAACGTCTAAAGTATTTTAAAGCTGACATTTTACAGGAAGTTTGTCACCTCTGTTGCAGTATAGAGCATTGGGGAAGAGATGGCCTATTCAATAAATGCTGTGGGTCATTTGTACATCCAAATGAAAAGTAATGAAATTTACTCCATGTCACATCAGATACAAAATTGAATTCACTGTGTGCTATAGACCTAAACATGTAAGTAAAAGAATAAACATGTTTATCATATAACATAGGATAATATGTTCATAACCTTGGGAGAGGTAATAATTTTAGACAGGATACAAAAAGCACTAACCATAAATAGAAACCGATTAAATAGGCTACAATTGATAACTTCTGTTGTCATAGAGAATGAGAATATACATTCAATACCCCAAACAGACAAAGACTTCTTATCTAGATTATGTAAAGATCTCCTGCGAATCATCAAGAAAAATTTGAAGAAATAATATAAGAAATTGAAAAAGATTTCAATGTGTCTCTCAAAAGATGTCCAAATGGCCCAAAAAATTATGAAAAGGTAGTTACTCATAAGAATAAAGGGAATGCAGATTAAATCTGAAATATCTATACACCACTACAAACCTAATAGAATTAGAAAAGAAAAAAAAGTAATGTCAGTTTAGCAAGCATGAACTACTGATGGAAGTGAAATATTTTTCTATTTTCTTTAGAAAAATTTTTGAAATTGACTACTAATGATCTTAGCTGTAGTCCCAAAAGATATATGTATATATGTCACAAAAAAATGTATATAAGTATCCATAGCATAATTATTCATAATTGTCTAATCTGGAACAATAGTATTTCCATTAAACAAAGAAAGACTATGTTATATGCATAAAATAAAATTCTATTCAGCAATGAAAATGAACTCATTGCTACTCATAATATGAATGACTTATATACATATAGTGAAGTGAAAGAAATTAGACACTAAGCAATGCTTATTATGTGATTCACTTACACATGTTTCAATGGGTAGAAAAAACTAATTCAGGATATGATATTCAAAGGTCAGCACAGTGGTGACCTTTGGGATGGAGAGAGAAGTAGACACCTGGAAGAAAAATCAAGGTTGGCTTCTGAAATCTCAATAATTATCTAATTATTTTGTGGTGGTCATAGAGTATCTGATTATTGAGCCTTACTTATGATTTCTGCATTTACTCTTTGTAAGCTTTGCAGAAATGAAATAATACAAATATTAAAAATAAAAACTGTCAAAAGTTTCAAAGAGTAGCTAAGGCATTGGATTTATTTGGGGCTCACGGTAGATGTGTTATTTCATATTCCCAGATTTGAGATCTCATAGAAATCATATATTTTTAGAATAATATGGGAGAGTTAAAAGAACTCTCTGAAGTTCTTTTATTCTTTCAGAGTTCTCTGAAGAACTACCCCATGTATGCATTTATATGGGATGAACTTGCTGTTATGGCACAGAAAAGTCTGTCTTTGACATGCCTATTGTCACTGAAGAGGGTTTTAAAGTATATAAAATCCTGCATGGCCTATCAGAAATCGGGAATATTTCTTGGTCTCTTGAACTTCTCTGATGGCTAAGAAAAGTTAAATAATACAAATGCTGAATAAGCAAACCAGGTTTACATTAATACTAAGACTAACGCTAACATTTATTGAATCTTTAAATATTTGAAAGATGCTTTTTAATGGAGACTACAAATGTAATGGAGTTACAAATGTAATGTCCCAGGGAATCTTATGGAGCAATTGCTATTATCCCCTTTTTATAGATAAATAAATCGAGGCACAAAGGCAATAAAAAGCCACATTATTGGGTAATTATACTGCAAAAGAGAAACAGGCATTATAATTCCTGTGACCAGACTTTTTAGTAATACTCAAGTATTGAAAAATATGTTCTATTATGACCAAAACAGTACAGCATATCAAATGTCAGAAAATTATCTAATTTACTCAAGGAACAAGGCAACCTTTTGACTAACATAAATTTAGTTTGAAAGTTATGTGATTCAAGTTTAAAATAATATTTCTAATATTCTCAACTCATTTTATACTTTATTAATACTAAAATGTCAAAGAACATATATAAAGAGCTTAATATTCACATAATGAACTATAATAAAACTATTTAAAAATAAGCAAAGAAGTAAAGTTACTATTGAAACATTCTTGAAGGCAAAAGCAAAGTCACAATTACAGTCAACAATTAACTTAGAGGTAAGAAAGCTGATACTTTTTGCTCCTTTTGAAGTAGTTTGTGAAGCATTTTCAAATTGTGATAACTTCTTTTGCAGTGATGGGCTGCTTCATTCTTTCTTTTGTGTCCGTATTGTTACCTGTAATAAATTATGTTGAATAACATTAATGATAATAAGCCATCTTCCTTTTGGGTTATGAGTTAACAAATAGTTTTTAAGAAGGGAGGGCGGGATTGAACTCTGTTTTCATATATCATTCACAAGCTATGTACATCATGAATATCACTAGATATGAAAACAGAAGAGTACATTTTCTCTGAGAAGAATTGCACACATGAACACATGGAACAATTTTTAATTTTCTTAATAGCAGCATTTTCCCAAGGACAGCTTGCTTTTTTTGAATAGATGCTGATTACAGACTTTGGATTTGTGTCTCTGTAGACTATATGTGTTCGCTGGTACCTAGGATCAAGTATAGAATAACCTAAGAATTGAGAGAGAGGCTTTAATCTAGAGGGTTTCAATTCCAGTCTGTGAATTATTATTTATAAAATTGTAGTCTAGTTACTTAAGTGTTACTATAAGCCCTGCACGTAACAGGCACTGGCCTGTATCTCTTTTTCACTCTAATTAATTCATAATGTGGCTTCCTGTAAGAGTAATGAGATAAAGTGCACCACTTCCTATTAGAAGGTAGACAGCCTTTATTTCTATATCAAAGTACATTTATGTCTTTTTATATTTTTCCATTATTCAGTACCCAACAGAATTAAGAGAAAGGCCATTTTTGTTATTGCCCTGCTGTTTCTCCTGGGTGATTGGATTGTTTATTTTAGTATCACCCTTTCTTCCAGCTCGGTTATCATTTATCACACTTTGCCACTCAGTGGAGAATGACTCACTGAAGAGCTAAAACTCAAACTGTTTTCAAACCATTTCGTCCAAAGCCAAACATGATTGAATATAATTCATCTTTGAGTCCAGTAGAAGAGCTAAACTTGCATGTGTTCAGTGCCTTTGGAATAACTGCTTGAGTGTTTAGAGACCACCCACCTAGATGTGTAACTTGGAAGAGGGAGAAAAAAGGTAATTAACCTCTTAAACCACCGTGTGGTGGCTAATATATTTCTTTAAGGGAGCATAGAAAGTTTCAATTGAAAATTATTTCTGACTTACAAGAATGAAAATTACTTGCCTAAGATTCAAACATAGTTTGCAGTAAAGATGGATTTGATAAAAATGCAGCTGGAGGAAGAAAACAACTCTCAGTTGTTTTGCCCCCTCAAGCCAGAGAAAAATTGATTTTCTTTTATGCTAATTGAGGAGCGACATTAACAATCAAGTGGTGCTGTTTTCGTTGTGTATTTTTAACTGCAATGAAAATAAACAAATAATACAGCTTCATTCTATATCAATGTATTTTGCATCATGTTTAGACAATGACTGATGAAACCAGATGTCACCGTGCTAGAATATTCTCTAATTGTTCACTTTATACAAATATATACTCACATAAATATGTGTGTATGTGTGCTTGTGTAGCTTTTTTTTTAAGTAAAATGAGTAATCCCACAACTATGAAAATAAAAATAAAATTTTAACAGAAAAAAGCAGTATATCTACTTTACATATAAATTTCAATGTTGTATTTGAAGTTACGGACGTGAGAAAACACACTGGTTCATTTTTTTTCTTTTATGTCTAAATCCCTATAACAGTTTATATATATTTGTTTCAATATCTGAGGTGATTACACAGGTTCAAATTAATGATGATTTGCAATTTATGGTTTCAAGGAAAAAAATTTAATTATCCTAGACAGTCTAATCAAACTTTAGATTTACCACTACATAAACAATTCACTCCTTTTATTAATTTTCTAATTATTAGTAGAAAAATCAAATGCTATAGGTAATAGTTGGCAGTTGCCATAAATTTCACATCTACATAAAAAAAAAGCCCCAAATGACTCCAAATGCCTATTATACCCTTAGTGTATACTGATTTGGTATTAAATTTGGTAAATGATTTTCAAGGATTTTATTTAACTTTGCTTTTCTCACATACAGTAGCTTTCAGTGTATTCTTCAAAATTTATCTCAACCTGAGGTTTATTATTAGTTATATTAGGTCTCAATGAATCTCTTTGGGATCTGTTTTACACTTATTAAACACACACACACAAACAAGCCCATAAAAACAAAGTTGGAAACGTTGACAAAAACTGTAATGAACATCCCCTACTTTAACCTTGCTCCCTTCTCCATATTACTTCTAGTATGAATTTTTCTTAAATCATGGCAATTTACCCAGAATACACATGGGCAGTATTTGACAAGGATACTATTCCAATTCACAGCTTTTTTTAGGTCCTTGATGACATGACATTCAGATTCACTCGTCCTTTGCTTTTCTCAGACATCTATGACACCTTCAAAAATGTTGATGAAGAACTGGAAGCATTCAATAAACAGTGCTGCAAAATAAAACTTTTGAAATGTGAGGTAGTAAAAGGTAGATTCTGATTATTTTTCAAGGTTCTTTTTTTTATTTTTTTAATTTTAAGTTCTGGGGTACATGTGCAGAATGTGCAGGTGTTTTACATAGGTAAATGTGTGCCATGGTGGTTTGCTGCACCTATCAACCTATTAACTAGGTATTAAGCCCAGCATGTATTAGCTATTTTTCCTAAAGTTCTCCCTGCCTCACCCCACCCTCTGAAAGCCCCTAGTATATGATGTTCCCTTCCCTGTGTCCATGTGTTCTCATTGTTCAGCTCCCACTTATAAGTGAGAACATGTGATGTTTGGTTTTCTGTTCCTGTGTTAGTTTGCTGAGGTTAATAGCTTCCAGCTCCATCCAGGTCCCTGCGAAGGATATGATCTCATCCCTTTTAATGGCTGTATAGTATTCCATGGTGTATATGTGCCATATAAACATAGTGTTCTTCTCTTGGATTAACCGGGGCGAGTACCAATATTTAAGGCCACAGTAAATATCTGAACAATGATTTGTTTTCAGATTTGCTATTGGCCTTTATTCTAGTAAAGCTCGTCCTTAGTCCCTCATAGTTGTGTGTGTGTGTGTGTGTGTTTCTTTCTATTTTGTTCTAATTGCCTTTGTCTAGTATAGCATTTATAATATGGTTTGGTATTCAGTAAATGGCAATCATTCAATGTATCATCCTTTTGCTTAAAGCCAAAAACAGAAATTATATTTTTCAAATTTTAGGCTTGTACTATAAGCAAATAGTTCTTTTAATCTGAAAATATAATAATCAATCATATGTAATAAACTAATCAGAGGAAAACCTACAATTTTCAGAGAAAATTGTTCCAAATTATCTATCCCTTTATCTAGTCTTACAAATATTCTAGTCTTCAAATATCATAAAACAACATGATTTGCTCAGTGTATTTCACACTGTTGAGAGACACCTCGTGTTTTTTATTCTTTGTTTTTACATGGGAACTTACTAGATTCCAGCCTCTTTATAAGTTTTAGTTCTTTCTGCATTAGAAAGAAGGAAACAAGCATCGCTGGCTCAGATTCTCTTGTTCCTTCTCTGGGATGTTCCTGTTCAGAGGGAGAGGGCTTCTGGTTTACTCACCAAACTCTACTGGACTGAGGTGTATAAGGAGAAGGTCTTGCTCTCTGTGACTAAGTGAGTAATTTTAATATTGCAGGGAGTATAAAGACCATGGGGGCTTCATATCTAGACCACTTCCTACAATCCAATTTTAGCATCGTAAAGCTAACATTTTCATGTGATTACTTTGTCCATTTCTCAGCTAGTTGTAACTACAAGAGATGAATGAGTCACTAGATGTCTTGCATTCAAATTCTATTACATAAATTCTAAATATATACTTAATGATGTTGATGTAATATCACCATTTAAGTGTTCCAGTGCAACACAGAGACAGACAAGCTGAGCCCAAGAACCTGACACATGAGTGGAAGAAGCCAAGATTGAAATGAAATTTCTAGCTCTAGCTCTTCCTGCTGTAGGTGTTTATATATTCACAGCTGATCTCCCAGACATCTGGGGACCCAGACAAGCCATCCTGTGTTCTTTTTGAATTCCTTTCAAAATCCATGAACATGTTAAAATTTCTCCTTTTCTATGCCATTAAGTTATAGGATAGTTTGTTATGAAGTAATATATAAATAAAACAGATATATGTTTTAAGAAAAAATAAATTAAAAGCTCTTTGCAGAAGTAACACTTTAAGGTTTGGCACTTTAAATTTTGATATAAATTATTTTAATTTAAATGATCGAAAAAATATAATTGCATAGTTTATTTAATTGTTCAGCACATCCATGTTTTCACTTTTGATGCCAGGGTAGTTTAGATTTTTTAATAAAAAATAAAGCCTGGTGTGTATTCATCTTTGCATTTCCATTACCTATTATATTGATGTGCACAAAACAAATCCTAAAAAGTATCTCTTTGGTAAAGTCAACTAAATACATCTGCATGTAAAATATTAGAGATAGTTTACCAAAGGGGACTTATTCAATCAAGTAATGCATAAAGGTATTCTTATTGTTAATAAACACTAAAAAAATGACATTGCAGCATAAGTAAGCAAGAAAACAACAAACATACACATAATTATTTCCCTTGATGAAATCCACGAATATATATGGAGCTTCACCAAAGCAGAATTTTGATGACTACACACACAGACACACACACACACAGACACACACACACACATGCTGTACTAAAATGGAGAAGTGACCTATCATAAGAGTGACCCTGTAATTAATTTGCTCTTAATTCACACTAATCCACACTATTTAAGAGCAAAAGAAGCTGGTTGGACTAAATAATGAAAAGTCTGTGTCACTGGCCACAGTTCCAAATAAAAAATGGTGTGAGTGAATAAATAAAGTGTATATGAAGTGAGAATAAGATATATATGGGGCTTCTCTTAAGAATTCTGATAGAGATGTGTGTGTGTGCATGGCCTTTTGTAGAATTCTACTTAGAAGAAGCTCTGTATATATTTTATCCTCACCTACAAACTGTGGATTTCATTTGAAGGTGTGGCCAGTGATCCAGGCTTTCATTATTTAACCCAGGCAATTTCTGTTGTCCTTCAACAGGACAGATTAGTGTCATACAAAGAGGAAATGAATTACAGGGTCACTCATAAGATAGGTCACCTCTCCATCTTAGTGGCAGTAAAATGATTACTTGCTCAGTCAATGAAGACCAGCAGCTGATCAGGACCAAGCATCAGGTAGAGTTTTCAGACTCATTCCAGCTGGCAAAATGAAAATCTATATTGGGACCCCTGAGACATGAAGAGAGAACAAAATTGCTTTGAGCCACTGTGGTGGTTGATAAATGGCACACTTAGAGAAAAACATTAGTCTCTCTACCCACCTGCCCAAGACTAGCTAAATTCAAAGGAAATATGTACCTCTCTGGTATGCAATTGAGTACTTAATTTATACCCTCTCACCAGCAAAAAAAAAAAAAAAAAAAAAAAAAAACCATTGTGTTAATTATTCACTGTTCACATTCAAAGGGATGTTAAATATGGATAATTTTTCAAAAAAGTTATGTGTAAAACAATAACAAAACTCTGTGTAGAATATATATGTTAACAGTAATTAATTTTTAAAAGGCAAGTAGCATGTACTATAAATATATGTAAGAATACATGAAAAAGAGGAATCTATTCAGACGTCAGAGGAATGAGATTCAGAGAAGAAGGCATAAGGTTCAAAGAAGGCATCACAAACATACCGAAGGTTATAGTCAATCTAGTGTCTTTCATTATATGGAATACATGCAATTAATCATTAAATAGAATTGATTAAATAAGTCTAAATCAGTCCGCATCAGTCAAATGAATCTAAATATCAGGCTGCTTTGGATTTTTTTTTTTATTATATATATACTTTAAGTTTGGGATACATGTGCAGAACTGGCAGGTTTGTTACATAGGGATACATGTGCCATGGTGGTTTGCTGCACCCATCAACGCATCATCTACATAAGGTGTTTCTCCTAATGCTATCCCTCCCCTTGCCTCCCACCCCCCGACAGGCCCCGGTGTGTGATGTTCCCCTCCCTGTGTCCATGTGTTCTCATAGTTCACAACCCACTTATGAGAGAGAACATGCAGTGTTTGGTTTTCTGTTCCTGTGTTATCTTGCTAAGAACGATGGCTTCCAGCTTCATCCATGTCCCCGCAAAGGACATGATATTCTTTTTTATCACTGCTTAGTATTCCATGGTGTATATGTGCCACTTTTTCTTAATCAAGTCTATCATTGATGGGCATCTGGGTTGGTTCCAAGTCTTTGCTTTGTGCATGTGTCTTTATAGTAGAATGACTTATAATCCTTTGGGTATATACCCAGTAATGGGATTGCTGGGTCAAGTATTTCTGGTTCCAGATTCTTGAGGAATTGTCACACTGTCTTCCACAATGGTTGAACAAATTTACAAAAATTACACTCCCACCAACAGTGTAAAAGCGTTCCCATTTCTCCACATCCTCTCCAGCATCTGTTGTCTCCTGACTTTTTAATGATTGCCATTCTAACCAGCATGAGATAGTATCTCATTGTGGTTTTGATTTGCATTTCTCTAATGACCAGTGATGATGAGATTTTTTTCATATGTTTGTTGACCACATAAATGTCTTCTTTTGAAAAGTGTCTGTATATATCTTTCTCCCACTTTGTGATGGGGATGTTTGTTTTTTTCTTGTAAATTTTTTAAGTTCCTTGTATGATGGAGTCAATTGCTCATTAATAAAAGCTATATATATAATAAGAACTTTTTTATTAGTTTAAAATTTATTAAAATAAATTATATTAAATATTTTGCATAATCCTTGACACATTTTATTCTTATATAACCAGAAAGTAAAACTCATACATAATAATGAAGTGCATTAAGAGAAAGATTTTTCATAGTTTTAAAAATAAAATTTATATTAATATCAAATTTTATCCCTTCCCAGAATTTTTGAATAAAAAATGAAATATCCTTATTTCCATGATACCAACCAAAGTGATATCAAGCAATACAATGAAGAGGTTATTTACTCTTTAGGAACATGTCAAACATTCCAAAATAGTGATAAACTCATATATTCATATAATTAAAGGATTTCTGCTCATTTATACATTTTCTATCTTATCTAATCATCTTAATCCAATTTATTACATTTTACTTCATTATACCTGATATTAACAGTGAATTTCAGAGAAATTAAATTACCTATCTACCTGTCTATGGAACTTTCTTATACAATTAATTGAAAAATTACTGGAACATGATCTTTCTAACTCTTAGGTTAATGTTTGTTTTTAATTAACTACTTAAGTATAATTAATATTACTGATTTGACTACTGAATTATGTTATACTAAAATTTGAACTAAAGTTTAAATAATCCCATATGCACTCTAAAATGCACTGAAGCTTCCCCTGGCTTAAACTAACAGTAGACATAACTAATATTTTTTAGTCCTTGTTATTTATATTCTTTTCTCTATTCATCTTGTCATTATTTACTCCTGCTCCTCATTAATGCTAATCTAAAATAGTGTAATGACTTTAACACTTCTAAAATGCCTTTACTTATGTTTACTCCTAAAGTACTTAATAGGCAGCACAATGTATACAGTGCAATATAATGATGCAGACAAGAGACAATGGCTACTTCTTGAAGTTTGGTAGTTTTGGCAACTCCTCAAGTAGCTACATCAGTGAGTTTTTATGTTTTGGCTTACTGTCCTTTACAACACTCCAGCTAATACAGAGAAAGTTTAATCTACATCTCTGTAGCCCAGGGGAAGAGAGTAAAGTGGTCACAGTGAGATTTGTAAGCTTGTAAAGTCTCTTGTCTCTTTTTATAGGTATTAATTGAAACTGTAGGCTAAGATAAGGAATAAAAGACACACATGCACACACATGTGCACACATACACGCACACACACACACACACACACACGGTGGTAACATGAAAAAGCCTAAGAAGGGCCTTTTGAATTTCAGCATTTATTGGGCAATATGAGGAAGTTTGGCACTCAAAAGCATAGTCTAAAAGTATGAGGAGGATTAGAAAAACATCTTGTCAAAAAAGCCAAGTGGATATGGTGTTGCAGGATGTATGGTATACTGAATAGACAAAACAGATGAGGAACAAAATCCATTTATAGATCTTTGGCAATATTTATTGATTAATATCTTTCTAGGAAGTGAATATTCCTAGTGAGCTGTTGCCTTCATTTGTGTCTCAGTAAGTGAACAGGGCGAAAATGTTTGAAAGTCTAACTCCCAAGAATTCTGCTTAAAGAGTAACCTCTGATGGTCATGAAATAAAGTGTTATATTCAATCAAGTAGGTAGTTAAATGTCAGTTGCATCTAAGAGAATTAAAACTTGAGTTTAATTGTATCTGTTGGAAAACATAAAATATCCTCTAAATATATCCATAAAGGCTATGTTTCTGGAATAAAGTTGATCATTTATCAAAAATAGAGAAAAAAAAGAGAAAAATGAAGAAAATTAAATGTATTAGTCATAATATTTGTCTTGAAAGTTTTTGAATTTTTCCTAATTCCCTTATTTATTAAGAGAAAAAAATAGGTTACACCTTAATATGCTCTCATAAATGTCAGTGTCTTGCATATCAGTATAGCTGGCTAAGCTGTTGTTAAATATATGATTTTTGAAGAGCAATAGAAAAATATCAATATAACTAAGAATTGATTTTTTGAAAACAGCAACGAAATTGACATACTACCCTTACATAGTGTTACTAAGAAAAAAGAGAGAAGATTCAAATAATTAAAATCAGAAATAAACAAATGTATATTACAATCAATACCACAAAATAAAAGAATTAAAATAATATTAAATATGCTAACAAATGGAATAATTTGGAAGAAATAGCTAAATTACTTTGAATCATGAAGAAATAAGATATATGAACAGTTTAATAACTGGTAAGTAAACTAAATAATTAATGAAAAGCTCCCAACAAATAAAAACCCCAAACGAGATAACTTCATTAAAGAATGTTACCAAACATTTAAAGAATTAACATCAATCTTCTTGAAACTTCCAAAAATTGAAAAGTAGAGAAAACTTCTGAGCTAATTTTATAAAGCCAGAATTACCCTGATACCAACGCCAGACAAAGACATTGCAAGAAAATAAAATTAATAACTAATATCCATGATGAATACTAATACAAAAGCTCTCAGAAAATGCTAACAGACTTAATTCAACAACACATTAAAAGAATTAAACACCACAAACAAGTAAAATGTATTCCTGGGATACAAGGATGGTTCAACTTATAAAAAGCAATCAATGTAGTACACCACATTTGCAGAATGAAAGACGAAACCCTACGATCATGTCAACTTTTGCAGAGAAACTGTTCAACAATATTCAATGCCTTTTCCTTATAAAAATTGTATGGAAGAATACAATGCTCTTTCATGATAAAAATCATACAACAGAACATGAATAGAAGAAAATGATCTCAATATAACAAAGACCATATATGAAAAGCCCACCGTTAGCATCACACTTAATGGTGAATTAATGAAATCTTTTCCTCTAAAATAGGAAGAAGACAAGGATGCCCACCAACATCACTTTTGTTTAACACATTATTGGAAGGCCTAGACAGAGCAGTTATACAAGAGAAATACAAGGCATCCACGTTTGAAAGAAAAAAGTACTTTTACCTGTTCACAGATGACATGAACTTGTATGTAGAAAACCTTAAATATTATATAAAAACAAATCTGTGCGCCAGGCGCAGTGGCTCACGCCTGTAATCCCACCACTTTGGGAGGCCGAGACAGGCGGATCACGAGGTTAGGAGATCGAGACCATCCTGGCTAACACAGTGAAACCCCGTCTCTACTAAACATACAAAAAATTAGCTGGGCGTGGTGGCGGGCGCCTGTAGTCCCAACTACTCGAGAGGCCGGGGCAGGAGAATGGCGTGAATCCGGGAGGCGGAGCTTGCAGTGAGCTGAGATCGCACCACTGCACTCCAGCCTGGGGGACAGAGGGAGACTTAACAAATCTGTTAGAGCTAGTAAATAAAATCAGCAGAGTTGCAAAACACATAATCAATACATTAAAATCAGTTGCATTTCTATAGAATAACAATGAACAATGAGAATATAAAAGTAAAAAGATAATTCCATTTAAAACAATGTAAAAAATGCTTAAGATTAAACCTAAGAAGGCAAAAGATTTAAACACTACAAATTAGAAAGTATTTCTGAAATAAATTATGTAAGTCACAAATAAATGGGATGTTATCTCATGTTTATGGATTGGAAGCCTTTTTTTTTTTTTATTTTTTTTTTTAGACAGAGTCTCGCTCTATTGCCAGGCTGGAGTGCAGTGGTGCGATCTCAGCTCACTGCAACTTCCACCTCCCGGGTTCAAGAGATTCTCCTGCCTCAGCCTCCCGAGTAGCTGGGACTACAGGAGCACGCCACCAAGCCCAGCTAATTTTTTTGTATTTTTAGTAGAGACAGGGTTTCACCATGTTGCCCAGGATGGTCTCAATCTCTTGACCTCATGATCTGCCCACCTCAGCCTCCCAAAGTGCTGGGAAGTGAGCCACCATGTCCTGGCCAGAAGCCTTAATTTTTAAGATGTCAATATTACCCAAAACTAGCTTTCAATTTAATGCAATTCCAATAAAAATCCCCGTAGTATTTTTTCAGAAATAGAAATAATCATTTAAAAATATATATGGATTCTTAAAGGACCCTCGGTAGCTTAAATACTCTCGACAAATGACAAAACTAGAGGACTCATACTTCTTTATTTCAAAATGTTTTACAAAGCTATGATAATTCAAACATTGTGGTACTGACATTAGACAGACATGTAGCCCAGTGGAACAGTACACAGAGCCGAAAAATCAACCCTCTTATATGTATTGAAATGATTTTCAAGAAATGTGCAAAGACAACTCAGTGGGGAAAGGACAGTTTTTATGATAAATGGTATAAGGAAAACTGTATATCCACATGTAAAATAATGCATTTGGACCCTGATATCACTTACAAAAATGAGCTCGAAGTGAATTAAACAGCTCAATGTTAAGATTCTACACTATAGAAGTCCTAGAAGAACATATAGGAGAAACTCTTCATGACAGCAGGTTTGACAATGATTTCTTGGCTATGACATCAAGAATACAGGCAATAGAAACAAAAATACACAAATGGGGCCATATCAAACTTTAAAACTTTTATGTATCAAAGGACATGATCAATAGATTGAAAATGGAACCTGTGAAATAATTTGCAAATCGTATACCCAGTAATGAATTAATATTCGGAATACATAAAGACCTTTCACAACTCAAAACCAGAATAAAATCACTTAATTTGAAAGTGGAAAATAACTTAAATAACTGTTTCCAAAGATGGTATTCAAATCACCAAAAAGTGCTTAACAAGATATGCAGCATCACTAATCAGAGCAATGCAAATCCAAACCACAATAAGATATTTCACACCCATTAGAATGGCTACAATCAAAAATATAAAAGGAAAGAAAGTAATAAGCATTGGCAGGAATGTGTAAGTTGAAACCCAGGAATTAAAAAAACGGTGTAACCAGTTTGGAAAAGACTATGACAGTTTCTCAAATAATTATAAATATCATATGATTCATCAATCTTACTTCAACTGTCTCCAACACAAAATTTTGAAAGCAGGGTCTAATTAATGAATTAAGTTGTATCCCTCATATTATATGTGTAAATACATAAGGCACTGAGGAAGTAAGTAATTTACCCAAGGCCATCCCTTTACTAGATGGAAAAGCTGGGAGACAAGATCTACAGCCTGCTTCCAAAGGAGAGGATTTTCTTTGTATCGATTCTGTGTGAGCACTAAATGTGGGCAACAAAAAGCTAGAAAGATCTCAAATTGACATACTAACATCACAACTATAAGAACTAGAGAATCAAGAGAAAACAAACTCCAAAGCTAGAAGAAGACAAGAAATAACCAAGTTCAGAATGGAAATGAAGAAGATATAGATACGAAATACCCTTCAAAAAAATCAAAAATCCAGGACATTTTTTAAAAGGAAAATTTAAAAAATAGTCTTCTAGCTAGATTAATAAAGAAGAAAAGAGAGAAGAATCAAATAGACACAATAAAAATGATAAAGGGGATATCATCACTGACCCACAGAAATACAAACAACCATCAGAGAATGCTATAAACACCTTTATGCAAAGAAAGTAGAAAATCTAGAAGAAATAGATCAATTCCTGGACACAAACACCCTCCCAAGACTAAACCAAGAAGAAGTTGAATCCCTGAATAGATCAATAACAAGTTTGGAAATTGATGCAGTAATAAATAGCCTACTAATGAAACAAATCCAAGGAACAGATGGATTTATAGCTGAATTCTACTGGAGGTACAAAGAGGAGCTGGTATCCATTCTTCTGAAACTATTCCAAACATTTGAAAAGGAAAGATGCCTCCCTAACTCATTTTGTGGGGCCAGCATCATCCTGATACCAAAACCTGGCAGAGATACAACAAAAAAAGAAAATGTAATGCCAATATCCTTGACGAACATCAATGCAAAAATCCTCAATAAAATACTGGCAAACCAAATCCAGCAGCACATTAAAAAGTTTATCCACCATGATAAAGTCAGCTTCATCAAGACAGCTTCATCCCTGGGATGCAAGGCTGGTTCAACATATACAATGCAATAAACATAATTCATTACATAAAGAGAACTAAAGACAAAATCCACATGATTATTTCAATAGACGCAGAAAAGGCCTTCAATGAAATTCAATGTCTCTTTATGTTAAAAACCCTCAATAAACTAGGTATTAGTGGAACATAACTCAAAATAATAAGAGCCATTTTTTAAAAACTCACAGCCAATATCACACTGAACCGTCAAAAGCTGGAAGCATTCTCCCTGAAAACCAGCAAAAGAAAAGGATGTCCTCTCTCCCCAGTCCTATTCCATATAGTATCGCAAGTTCTGGCCAGGACAATCAGGCAAGAGAAAGAAATAGAGGGTATTCAAAGAGGAAAAGAAGAAGTCAAACTGTCTCTATTTGCAGATGACATGATTCTATATCTAGAAAACCCCAATGTCTCAGCTCAAATGCGTCTTAAGCTGATAAGCAACTTCAGCAAAGTCTCAGGATACAAAATCAATGGCAAAATCACAAGCATTCCTATGCAACAACAGAAAAGCAGAGAGCGAAATCACGAATGAACTCCCATTCACAATTGTTACAAAGAGAATGAAATACCTAGGAATCTATCTAACAAGGGAGGCGAAATACCTCTTCAAGGAGAAGCACAAACCACTGCTCAAGAAAATCAGAAGTCATAAACAAATGCAAAAACATTCCATGTTTATAGTTAGAAAGAGTTAATATCATGAAAATGGCCATACTGCCAAAAGTAATTTGTAGATTCAATGCTATTTCCATTAAACTACCATTGACATTCTTCACAGAATTAGAAAAATCTACTTTAAAATTCATATGAACCAAAAAAGAGCCCAGGTAACTAACTAAGACAATCCTAAGCAAAAAGAACAAAGCTGGAGGAACCATGCCACCCAACTTCAAACTATACTACAAGGCTACTGTCAGGCCTCTGAGCCCAAGCTAAGCCATCATATCCCCTGTGACCTGCGCGTATACATCCAGATGAACTAACTGAAGAATCCTGAAGTAACTGAAGAATCACAAAAGAAGTGATATTTAAATGGCCTGTTCCTGCCTTAACTGGTGACATTCCACCACAAAAGAAGTGAAAATGGCTGGTTCTTTACTTAAGTGATGACATTACCTTGTGAAATTCCTTTTCCTGGCTCATCCTGGCTCAAAAAAGCTCCCCCACTGAGCACCTTGTGACCCGCACTCCTGCCCACCAGAGAACAACAACCCCCCTTTGACTGTAATTTTCCTTTACCTACCCAAATCGTATAAAATGGCCCCACCCCTATGTCCCTTCGCTGACTCTCTTTTCCGACTCAGCCCGCCTGCACCCAGGTGAAATAAACAGCCTTGTTGCTCACACAAAGCCTGTTTGGTGGTCTCTTCACACGGATGCGAATGAAAGCTGCAGTAACCAAAGAAAGTATGGTACTGGTACAAAAACAGGCACATAGACCAATGGAACAGAATAGAGAACTCAGAAATAAAACCGCACATCTACCACTACCTGATCTTTGACAAACCTGACAAAAACTAGCAATGGGGAAAGGATTCCCTACTTAATAAATGATACTGGGAGAACTGGCTAGCCATATGAAGAAAATTGAAACTAAACATCTTCCTTATTGAAACTGAATATCTTCCTTACACCTTATACAAAAATTAACTCAAGATAGATTAAATCCTTAAATGAAAAATCAAAGCTATAAAAATTCTAGAAGAAAATCTGGGCAATACCATTCAGGACATAGACACAGAAAAAGATTTTATGACAAAAACATCAAGAGCAATTTCAACAAAAGCAAAAATTGACAAATGGGATCTATTTAAACTAAAGAGCTTTTGCACAGCAAAAGAAATTATCATCAGAGAGAACAGACAACTTACAGAATGGAAGAAAATTTTTATAACCTATCCATCTGACAAAGGTCTAACAAGCAAAATCTACAAGAAACTTAAACAAATTTACAAGTAAAAAACAAACAACCTCATTAAAAATTGGGCAAAGAAAATGAACAGACACTTCTCAAGAGACATTTGTGAAGCCAACAAAAAGATTATGATTATCAAGTACTATAGAAATGCAAATCAAAACCACAATGAGATACTATCTCATGCCAGTTGGAAGACAATTATTAAAAAGTCGAGAAACAACAGATTCCAATGAGGCTGCAGAGATATAGGAATGCTTTTACACTGTCTTGGGGAATGTAAATTAGTTCAATTATTGTGGAAGACAGTGTGGCGATTCCTCAAAGACCTAGAGCCAAAAATACCATTTGATTCAGCAATCCTATTACTGGGTATATACCCAAAGGAATATAAATCATTCTATTATAATAATACGTGCATGCATGTTCTCACTCGTATGTGGGAATTGAACAATGAGAACACTTGGACACAAGGCAGGGAACATCACACACCTGGGCTTTTCAGAGGGTGGGGGTCTGGGGGAGGGATAGCATTAGGAGAAACACCTAAGGTAAATGACAGATTGATGGGTGTGGCAAACCAACATGGCACATGTATACCTATGTAACAAACCTGCACGTCGTGCACATGTACCCTAGGACTTAAAGTATAATAATAATAAAAAAATTATGCATGCTTGTGTTCATTGCAGCACTCCTCACAATAGCAAAGGCATGTAATCAACCCAAATGTTCATCAGTGATAAAGAAAATGTGGTACATATACATCATGGAATACTATGCAGCCATAAAAAGGAACAAGATCATGTCCTTTGCAGGGACATGGATGAAGCTGGAAGCCATTACTCTCAGCAAACTAATGCAGAAACAGAAAACTAAGTACTGCATGTTCTCACTCATAGGTTAGAGCTGAACAGTGAGAACACATGGACACAGGGAGGGGAACAACACACACTGGGGCCTGTAGGGCTTGAGGGAGAAAGAAGAGCATCAGGAAAAATAGCTAATGCATGCTGGGCTGAATACTTAGGTGATGGGATGACAGCTGCAGCAAACCACCATGGCACACATTTACCTATGTAACAAACCTGCACATCCTGCACGTATAAACAAAAACTTAAGAAGAAAATAGACAAGTTAGTCTACAGTTATCTTTGTACCATTGTCTTTATAGACATCCAAGGTTGAATCACAGCTGCCTAAGAACAACCTCTTCTCTTCCATTTGCAAACTGCATGCTCCTTATTTGTAATGATAAACTCTCTAAGCAAAGTTTATCGGATGCACTATATACAATGTCATTTTCCCAACAATTCATTGTGCTTTTCTATATCACTTATGAGACTACAAGGCCCTTTTGGATTTTACTATTGTGACTAATTTCTCCCAGTGAGAGGAACTCTTTTAATCAATTTCTGAACTTGCACAGCCCTTATTGTTGCTTCCAAATTCAAAGGCTCCAAGGGTCCAGGAGGACAAATAAGCCTCAGCTTTGAATTTTCTAGTCCTTAAGCAATTCTACGGATTTCAATGACTTCAGAAATAATGTTTTTCACCACATTAATTCCAAGACTAGGCTCGGATTTTGAATTTTCCTCTGATATTTGCCTATTCATTGTAATTCCATGAGAGCTGTTAATTGGCATAAATGTTGCATTGCTCCTCTCCCTCCTGATAAAAATGTAGGCCTGTGGTTTGGGCTTAATATAGAGGTTTTCCCCTTTTCTTTCATTTTCTTTTCTTTCCCATCCCATTTTTTTCTTTTTATAATTCTCAAAATTTTGCCCTGTGGGCTTTTGAAATGCAAGAAGTCAATGAATACTGGATTTACTTTAAAAAACCCTTTGTTTTAGCAATTCCTGCCATTTTCAACTCCTAATATATGGAAAATTCATCCAGGAGGAATTCTTTTAACATCAGTAATCTTTTGAAAATGCAAATCTGATCACATGAATCCTTGCTTTTACTGCTTTAAGGTTTTTAACAGGTTTAAATCTAAATGAATAGGTTTCCCTCTAGTGCTCTGGCAAACAAATTGATATTCTCTCAGCCACTGTGACTCAGTTACCATGGCCTTAAGTTTGTCAATTTCACCAGCTATTATATAACAAAGCCTCCTTATTTCTAAATATCCTTCTTCATTTTGTCCTTCAAAATAGATACACACCACACACACATGCACGCACAACTAGCACATAAATATACCCATATTCCTTACAGTTGAATCTCATCTAGTGTTCTGGTTTCAGCTTGACTATGTCTTCTGTTTTTGACCAGCATCTCCCCTCATACTATCTAAAGCACAACCTCTGACTCTAATCTCTCATCACAATAATTAATGGAAGTAAGAAAGAAGTGCTTCTTGTGTAAAAAAAAAAAATCTGTGTCCTCTGTAATCTATACACTTATTAAGGCTGTGATCCAAGATTATCAATTGTATTTTAACACTTACCAATGCATCAGGACTGAACTTGACTTATTTGTATCCTGCCTAGCTTACTTACAGTATGATTGAACTTTTTGAGATGCAGCACAAATCGTGCTTAGAGTTAAATGTATACAATCAAATTAATTTATTGGAAAACTATAAATATCTATTATCAATAACGTAACTTTCACACTCAGAAACTAAAGAAAAAAGAATAAGTCAAAAGCAAGAATGATAAAATCAAAGATAAAAATTAGAACCGAAGTCAATCAAATTGAAAACAAGAAAAAAGAGAAAATCAATAAAATCTAAAGTTGGCCCTTTAAAAAGATTAAAACTCAATGGTGTTCATATATACCATAAAGATGTTAATTCTCACTAAATTAATCTATGGAGTCAATGTAATTCCAGCGTCATTTTTTTAAAAACTAAAATGCGTTCACATTTATACTAAAAAGGCTATGACTTTTCCCTAATCTTTAGAAAAACAAGATGGGAGCTTGTTACTGGATACAACTACAGTAATTGAAAAAGTGAGGCTTTGGTAGCTGGATAGAAACAGAGACCAGTGGACCATGATGAAGACTTCACAGAAAAAATCATGCATGTAGAAATGGATATAAAACAGAGCTATCTGAAATGACAATGTGGAAAGAATGGTATTTCAAAAAAAACTATCCTAATTGTTATGTATATGCTAAGAGTTAAAAAAAAAAAAAAAAAAGAATCATTTCTTTTCAAACCGTATACCAAAAAAAAAAAGAAAAGAAAAAAAATCAGTTAAACGTTTGAGAAGATAAATTCCCCAAAGGTTAATATGAGAGAATAGATACCTTACTTTGGAGCAAGAAAATATTTGTTACGTATGCACGAAAAAAACTATTATTATTGAAAAAAATGAATAGATAAATTGACTTCATTATAAGTAAAAACTTTGATACATCAAAGCCTCTATTAAGAAAGTATAATGGGGAGGCATAATGTGAGAAACTATTGGTAACACATTTGTGACTGTTCAGGATCAAAACAGAAAAGTTAAAATTGCGGGGTTTTTTAATGAGAGAATTTAAATTAGAGAATTTGGAAAAAATGCTGGAGGTCTGAACACAAAGGAAGAGTGGATACTAAGAGGCCGCAGTTGTAGTGATTTCAGGAAGCACCAATCCTTTTTACGCCTGGGGCAATAACACATGAGGTTAGGGTTTTAGAACCTAGCAACATGTAGGAAAGGATTCTGAACTCAGACCTCTGTGTTTCCAGATGATTGTGTCATTTGAAGAGATGAGGGGAGGGCTGCGGCAGAGTGGTTCAGAGAAGGGAGGATTCTGCCAGATAGTAATAAGAAAAGTAATTTTAAAATGGAAAGAAAGATATGTAGTCTCTGCCCTCAGAGGCTTTACCATCTAGTCATCGAGACAGACACTACGCATAAAATATATTTACGAGTTGGTGAGAATTCTTTCTTGAATGTCCCCAGTTGCATGAGATACCCATGACTAGAAATAATATATCTGGAACCCAGGAGAAATGTCATCATGAAAGTCCTACTCTACAGGCTCTAGCTGAAGCTTTGGTCACTCAGGGGATAGTAAGATAGCACAGGGACCTCTCTTAAGGGCCTGTCTGGGCCCCCCTCAGCATGGAAATAAAGGAAGCTTTTGAGTTTCTTCAAGAGAAATTCCAGGCAAGCCCTGAGAAATAAATGAGCAACTTGATAAGCAAGAGGTAATAATAACTTAAAACAATAGCCAAAGGAGTTAGAGTCACAAGATCTTCTGTTCTCTATAAAAAACTAAATATAACATTTTAATATATGTCTTTGAGTTGTTTTTAGAAACTCAGACCCCCACCAAGTGGATCCACTGGCATGCGGACCTCAGAGAAAGGCAAAGTGAGGACTGAACGTGGACCACCGTTCTTTGTTCTAAGTTTCTTCCTGAGGGGCCTGGAAGAGGTCACACCCACGGGGCAGAGATAACATTCTTTTGTGCTGATTCAAAATCTTTAGATGAAGCTTCCCCTCCTAACCAATCCCAAATCAGAAAATCTCTGAATCCACTTAGGACTTATGGGGCTCTGCTTAGAGCCTGCCTGTTTAGTCCAAACCAATGGATGGCCTCCATGTGTTGATATGACTTTGCCTGGAACCTCTGCCTGTCCATCTTTAAAATTCCTTACCTGTAAACCTTCTGGGAATTAGAGTCATAAGCATGACTTGCCCAGTTCTCCTTGTATAGTGCTCTGCAATAAATATCTCACTTTCTTTCACTGCAGTCCCAATGTCAGGGTTCGGCTTTGCAGCACCAGGCAGGCGGACCCAAGTTTGGCCCACTAACAATAGGAGAGAATGACAGCAAGCCTGGATCAGTGAGTTTAAAATAGGATAAGCCAGCCAAGAGTAATCCTAAAGACAGAGGGAGACTCAGAAACAGTTAATAATGCAGAAACAAAGTCCAGCAAGAGAATGGACAAGTGATATAGAGAAGTAATTGAGATGAGCATTTTAAAAGTCCGTGGAACTGGCAATTTGGGCATTAAATGTGACGTTTGTGAAAGGAAGACTGGTAGGCAGAATTGAGGGTATAAAAGTCAGATGTAAAACACTTTTATTGATTATAACTAATACCATAAATACATGATTTAAAGTTTAACATCATTTCCCCCTATACATTTACATTTATATTCAGAAACATCTTGTGGAATGTTTGGTTATTTTTTTAATACATCTCTGTGAATACTCAGAATGAAATTGTCAAAATTTTAAATCTGAGTGTAAGAGCTAATTTGCTCTACATTTGTAGCTGCTTATCATTATAGCCAGTGTTATCAACTTAATGAAGCAGAAGAATTTCCTCATGGGTCAGTTGCTCAGAACCTTGGTGTCAGGCTAGTAATAATGGTATAAAAATTCTTTGTCACTCTTTTCTAAGTACAAATAAAATTATTTTATATAGTTCAGGGAATCTGTCATTTTAAGTAATATAAGAAGTAATACTGATTTTCTTCAAAATATTATGTGTAGAATAAATAGAAATACATATCGAGAATTGTACAACTGGCTAAGAGCATACTGAAATGTTAATTTAAAATTATCTTTTTAGATCAATTTTGGAAACACTGCTAGGACCAAAATATGGCATATGTTAACATTTCACACACTTTATTTTCTTCATAAATTAACATTTACTCATGTAAACCGCAGAAAAATTTATCTACTGGGCTAAAGCTTTAAAATACTCAACTTTCTGACACTGATTTTCTGTAATTATACTGGACATGAATTCATATGGAATTCTATATCACTGTAATAGTAATTTCCTGACTAAAGTATTCAGATGGAGGGAAGAGAAGCAAATGCCTAAAGACCATATCCTGAACTAGCAAATAAAATAGTCTGTCAGCTGCCTAACTTATTTTCAAGCATTTTGGCACATTTCGATGTAGTAAAAAATGGTTATGGTTCTGAGAATTTTCTCCAGGTAGAATCATTTATCAAGCTGTAACAAAAGTTTCTCATTTTTTATTAGAAAAGTTATGAAGCTGAACTTTAGAAATCACTTGCACTAATCTGTTGTTTAAAAAATATCTAGGAAGAGCAAATGCTCTCATACCTCTGTACTAGTGTAAGCATATGCGTATGCTCAAGAATGCATTTTAAGCACCATTAAATGCCGATAAAGCACAGCGCTGCAGTCATTTTACATAAGTGGTGGCTTTATTGACGCAGTCCCTCTGAACAACCCTCTTCATCTCTAACTGTTCATCTGTCTCACAGAAATAGCACAGTGTGTTCATTCATCATTTGAATAATGGGTGGTAAAATCTCCACTCTTTTTTCTTCTGCGGAACTAGTGTACTTTCATGGACTGTGCTTTTTGAGCTCATTAATAGCAATGATGTTATATGGTTCACTCCAGTTCTTTCCCTGGGCTGTTGCTCACATCATAGGAAGCAATAAAAGGAAGGAGGTAGAATGTGGAAAGAGAATGGGACCCCTGGTGGGTGGGAGTGATTGAGGTAACAGCTCATTATCCTTAATAAGCCAAGGGATAGACAAAAGGAGGATAAATAGGATGAATAAACTTTTGGAAACAAATAGTAGTAGGCCACCCTCTCTCTGTCCTGTCTCTGTCCTCTCTCTCTCTCTCTCTCTCTCTCCAGAGTACTATGTAGCTACCACAAGTTTTCTATGGCACAGAAATTATTGCAGGTGGAACATTATTTTCAGCACTCCAGACTAGATCACTGCAATATGCTCTATTTGGAGTTCCCTTGGAAGACTTCCCAGAAGTCTCAGATAATACAGAGTGCAGCTGTTGGAGATTGTTAGCACAAATAGATTTGGCTTAGCTGGAAGCCTGAAGCCTGGAACTAAAATATATCTGAGCTCAACTGTTAGCTGAAAAGCTCTGAAATAAAAAATATATAAAATAATACAAAACTAAATATTTACATTGTAAATTTTGCAGATAAAAGACTTAGAGATAATTAACTTTGCTTCGTTCTTGAAATAAAAAGGAGGATTCCTAGGTAAAGACGAAAATGTGTTCAGTTAGGTGGAGCATTCTTCCAAATTGTGAGCCTTGTTTTTGATAGATGCAAATACATACACTCTTATATTTGAGTAAAATACGTATAAAATGGAAAAATGATAATTCTAACAACATTCTTATTAAAAAATAATGAGTAACAATGTTATTTCAATTACACTAAAGTCAATAATGTTTATGTACTAAAAATGAATCACACAATAACATTCCATTTTTAAGGTTTTTTTTTTACACAGATCATATGAAATTGATTGATTTTACAATAAAAAATGGAAATAGAACAATGAGATCACTTGGACACAGGGTGGGGAACATCACACCCTGGGGCCTGTCGTGGGGTGGGGAGCTAGGGGAGGGATAGCATTAGAAGAAATACCTAGTGTAAATGACGAGTTGATGGGTGCAGCAAACCAACATGGCACATGTGTACCTAGGTAACAAACCTGCACGTTGTGCACATGTAGCCTAGAACTTAAAATATAATAAAAAAAAAATAATTAAAAAATACTATTTAAAGATGACTATAAAATCCTTAGACTTTATAGTTCCATTGGTTTATTTACTTAAATTAATAATAAACAAATATTATTTAAATACTGTTTAGTGCTAAAATACGTCATTAAGGTGACTAAGGCAGGAATTTAACAGCAAAGACAAACAATGCAACAGAACATCCAGTACTGTTTTTGAAATTGTTGGAATGAGAAAAGCAAATGGACTTAGTGCATGAGTTTGTTTTTGCATTGCTATAAAGAAATATTTGAGACTGGGTGATTTAGATAGAAAAGAACTTTAATTGGCTCACAGTTCTACAGGCTGTATTAGCAGGACACCAATAACTACTTGGCTTCTGGGCCTGGTGCAGTGGCTCATTTCTGTAATCCCAGAACTTTGGAAGGCCTAGGCGGGTGGATCACCTGAGGTCAGGAGTTTGAGACCAGCCTGACCAAGATGGTGAAACCCTGTCTCTACTAAAAATGCAAAAATTAGCTGGGCATGGTGGCGGGCACTTGTAATCTCAGCTACTCGGGAGGCTGAGGCAGGAGATTTGCTTGAACCCGTGAGGCAGAGGTTGCAGTGAGCCGAGATTGCGCCATTGGACTCCAGCCTGGGTGAAACAGTGAGACCCCTTCTCAAAACAAACAAACAAACAAACAAACAAAAAACTACTTGGCTTCTGGTGAGGCCTGTAGGAAGATTACAATCATGGCAGAAGGTGAAGGGGAATCCAGTGTATCACATGGTGAGGGAGAAAGCAAGAGATAGAAGGGGAGGTGCCACCATTTTTTAAATAACCAGATCTCACGTGAACTAACACAGCAAGAACATCCCTATTACCTTAGGAAGGGCAAAAAACCATTCATGAGGGATGCATCCCCATTATCCCAACACCTCCTACCAGGCCCATGTCAAACAATGGGGATTACACTTCGACATGAGATTTGGAGAGACCAAATATACAAATTATAGCAGTTAGCGTTATGAAATTTCTAAGCCTTGATTTGAAACATCTATAATTATTATTCTTAATTTTTTTTCTTATACTTTAAGTTTTAGGGTACATGTGCACAACCAGCAGGTCTGTTACATATGTATACATGTGCTATGTTGGTGTGCTGCACCCATTAACTCGTCATTTAGCATTAGGTATATCTCCTAACGCTATCCCTCCCCCCTCCCCCCACCCCACAACAGGCCCTGATGTGTGATGTTCCCCTTCCTGTGTCCATGTGTTCTCATTGTTCAATTCCCACTTATGAGTGAGAACATGCGGTGTTTGGTTTTTTGTCCTTGCGATAGTTTGCTGAGATTCATGGTTTCTAGCCTCATCCATGTCCCTAGAAAGGATACAAACTCATCATTTTTGATGGCTGCATAGTATTCCATGGTGTATATGTGCCACATTTTCTTAATCCAGTCTATCATTGTTGGACATTTGGGTTGGTTCCAAGTCTTTGCTATTGTGAATAGTGCTGCAATAAACATACATGTGCATGTCTTTATAGCAGCATGATTTATAATCCTTTGGGTATAATTATATACAGATGTATGGTTCAGTAAAGCCCACAGACTCTGCAACATCCGTATTCAAGTCTGCTTCTTTTACAGCTTCACATTTATTTTCATTGTAAATTTAGCAGTCTGTCTACTCCATTAGATTATCGCTAATTTATGAATGTGGTATTTTTCCTAAATATGTAATTAAAAATAAGAAATTGATTATCTTACTTAAAAATAGTTGTATTCAAAAATAAAATTAAAGATAACAAAGGAAAGTAAGTAAATAAGTTTATTTACTGCAAAACTGAGGCTCCATATAACGAACCTAAATAGTGAAAAAATAAAAATGTTTCTAGAAGTCTGCATTGTCTTTTTTTATCTGATGAACTAATTTATGAGTAATATTCCAGTCAAACCTGTGTTAATTACAAATTGAGGGACCAGTTAGCAGTGTGACGGACCGAAGGACTAATGTATATTTACATTGTAATAAATCCCATTATATCATTCCTGAACTCAACAAAAAACATTAATCTACAGTCATGCTTCACTTAACCACTGTGATACTTTCTGAGAAATGCATCCTTAAACAATTTCATCATTGTGCAAATACCATAGACTATATACCTGTACTACATATATATGTATATATATAGACTACCACACATCTAAGCTATAAAGTATAGCATGTTGCTTCTAAACTATAAATCTGTACAGTAAGTTACTGTACAGAATAGTGTAGTCAACTGTAACACAATGAGAGGTATTTGTAACCTAAATATATGAAATCATAGAAGATGAACAATTAAAAATACAGTATAAAAAATAAAAAATTGTACACCTGTATAAGGAGGCACTTACTATGAATAGAGCTTACAAGACTGCAAATTGCTCTGGGTGAGCCAGTGAGTCAATGGTGACTGAATGTGAAAGCCTAAGACATTACCACACACTATTGTTAACTTTATGAACACCGTACACTTGGTTGTATTAAATTTATGAAAAAAAATTTTTCTTTATTTAATTATAAATTAAGTTTGTCACCAGCCTGGACAATATGGTGAAACCCTGTTTCTCCAAAAATTTCTTTAAAAATTAGCCAAGAATGGTGATGTGTACCTGGAGTCCCAGCTGCTTGGGAAGCTGAGGCAGGAGGATCACTTGAACCTGGAGGCAGAGGTTACAATGAGCTCTGATTGCCACACTGCACTCCAGCCTGGGTGACAGAGTGAGATCCTGTCTCAAAAAATAAAATAAAATAAAATATAAAGCATTTTACTTTATATTCGAAATATTTATCCACTATTTAAATAGATATTTTAATAATTAATTTTAGAAGTTTCTATTCAACTAATATTTAAATGATTATTTCTAGTTCCTTAAATATTAAGGAACCCAACCAATTAAACCTACTATTGAAAAGTACAATTCTATTTTATATTATCAAGAACTAAACATCTTGGTTATAACCAATGCAAGGGTCTTAATTTTTTATTTCTCTCAATATTTACTAATATACTTCTATTTCTTTTAAAAATGTTCTGACTTATATAATCCCATTATGCCTCACTTGATTAGATACCAAAGCATTAACATTTAATGTCACACGTATGGTTCTTTTTACATTTTTAATTTTAGAGACCAACTAATCTTACATTAAACATATGCATAGAATTGTGGTTTTCATACTTTTTTATTTTTTAATATAATAATATTTGTATTCAGGGCAAAAAATGTATATTTTAAATTAGAAGCATTTTAAAGGTGCTTTAATTCAGAAGCACTTTCAAAATTCAAATGTTAAAGTTATGCTCTAAAAATTATTAAAAGCTTTGAATAAAAATGTTTAAATTATTTCAGAAAGCACATCCATGTGTAGTGTTTTGACGCAGAGGATTGGAGATAAAGCTGTACAATTACGGACAATGAACTGCTCTATAAATCTCTTGAAAATGGAGGCTAGTTTGTCTAAATAGAACACCAGAAAGAGGTAGTTTGCACAGGTATAAAACAATTTGTTCCATAGAGGATAATTTTACATATAATATGTTAAAATACAGTCAATAACTGAGTTCATTTTATTGTGTAAATCATTTGTGGTTTACATTTTGTATGAGGAAATGTGTTTTGTCTTCAGTAAAACCATATTTTATTGTCCAAAGAAGGATTGTTATTCACAAATTTATGCAAATCAACTGAGAATGTAACATATCCTCTGGTAAAGCAAGACTTTAATGAAAATGAAAATTATGACTCCCCAAAATTTCCATGGAAACTCTTGGCCTATGTCTGCTCACCAATATTAATAAGCTATGGAAGGTATTATGATTATTTGTTGACTGGCAGAATATAAAGATTATAAGAAAATTTAAATCCATTCTCCAAAAAATATTTAATAAATAAGTTGACATGAGTTCCCTAGGAGAATATTCTTTTTTTAAAAAAAATCAGATTCCAATTGATAATAACTAGTCTATGCTCTTTTCCCAAGACAGTAGAATATCTGCAATAATCTCTGCTTTTTCACTGATTTAATTTCCCTAATTTAACAAGTTGTAGGTATATAAATTCCCAAGAAAGCTTATTTGGTAAGCCTCAACATTTTTCTAATAGAACAAACTTCATTTAACATACATACTACTATGTACTCATATGGTGAAAAATGTAGAATCATTTCCAAACAAAATATAGGATGAAAGCTGCATGGGTTTTACTTTATGTACATGTTAAAGACATATTTATATATTTATTTAGTTATTCATTCTTATTATAGTATATTAGACATAATAGTCACACACATTTATATTATAATGTCTGTTCTTAAAAATAAACAATTGTGTTGAGTTCTTTGATGGTGAAACCACCTTTGCAAAAATTATGACAGTGAGAGAAAGCTAATATGGCTGAATCCATCTTGCTTCTACCTGACAACCTAACTCTACTTGCGCATTCCTGAGCATGGACCAAGCTAATTATGAGGGAAATTTAAAGTTTAACTTGAAAACAACAATGAAAACATTCCTTCCCCAAAGTAACTCCATCCTTGCTGAGGGATCAAAATCGCCTTTTTAAAACTAATAAATTGACCACAGGTTGGATAATTTTAGGGGCTTGAATTCAGTTAGGATTTAGGTATAGGTAAACTTTAACTAGTGATTGTTTTATAACTAATCTTTTAACAGCTGCTTACTGCTCAGGGGTCTTGTAGCCTGAGGTGGCCAGATTTGTAACTTCCCCAATTGTCTGTATAGATAACATAACTACTGTAAAACCTAAGACTGTCGTTTGAGATGTTTTTTGGACTTTTGCATCATGGCTACCAATGACTCTATCCAGACTCATGACTTATACCAAGGAATTAACCCAACCAATCATGTGGCCTTCACTCAGAAACTGACTCAGTGCACAATGATGGTTTAGATATCCCTGTGATTTTATCCCCAGCCCATCAGCAGCACCCATTCCCTAGCCCCTGCTTGCCAAATTATCCTTAAAAACTCTAGCCTATGTGTTCTGAGAGAGGTGAACTTGAGAAATATCTAGTGTCCTGTGGCTCTGCTGCCTTGCGATTATTAAACTCATCCTCTGCCGCAATCCTTTTGTCTCAGTGTATTGGCTTTTCTGTGCAGTGGGCAAGAAGAACCTACTGGGTACAATGAGAGGAATCTTTAATACTACCATGGAGATTTATATAAATTAGGATTTCCTCAAAGTAAAGTCAGTATCTAATTATTTATGTTCCATTAATCAAGGTAGCTTTGTATACATGCTACATATGACCATGCAAACCTTACTTTTGAATTCACTATTTTCCTGTTTGTATTATTGGGACTTAGAAAATTTAGAAAATGATACTCCAAAATGTGGCACTTTGACATGCTGGACTAAAGAAGCCTCAAGGTTTCTGACCTTCCCCTGCTTTCCTGTTCTCTTATCCACTTTCCTGAAGCAAACAGGACAGACTCTCTATGGAATTTCTTTATCTAAGAAAACTTATTTCCAGAAGACATATAATTGTCTTAAGAACTTCTCTGTAGGTTGGGAGTCTTCACCATGTCCAGACATACTTATTATTTATTCTGAAGGCAGCCTTAAGAGATTATCTGGAATACTTTATTTACATAATGAGACTAACATTGTTCACACTGAAGTTTCATATCTCACCTTCCTGCCACTTCCCCTCATAGCTCAGAAGAACTTTGTTCCAGAACATTGTACTTTTGGCTTATTCATCTCCTTTGAAAATAATTTTCTTCTATCCTTCATCTCCCCTCCCTCTATTAAGAAGTGTCTATAAGCATCTGGACCTATTCGGTTATTGAGTAATCATTCTCCTATTATTCCTCCACGCTATACACATTAAATAAGTATTGCACATGCTTTTTAGACTATTCATCGGTCCAGTTTTAGTTCATTTTCAGTGAATCTTTAGAGAGTAGAGGAAAAGCTTTACCTTGGCCCTTAAGCATTAGTTCTGCCCTCATTCTCCCATTGTTGTGAGTCTATGAATAAGTTGTCTTATCTTTCTAATTCTTTCTTATGTAATAAAGAGACAAAAATAGTATAAACTATCTGATACATTGAAGATTAACATTACTTATTGCATATTTTATTTTTTTCACTTGCTTAATGATAAAATTACTATAAAATTATCATCATTTAGAATGGAAAATAATAAAGGCAATGCTCCCAGTAATAAAAAAAAATTAAAAACAATAACTTTATTCACTGAGTTCTATATTTGTCAAAAATGTAACTGTAACTCTCACTACATCTGTTTATTGTGCATAATATTTTATCAGTTCTTTTTAATTAATACGTTGATGAATTAACAATCAAAATCATTTTTTGTAATTTGATTACATTTCTACAAGTAGAAAGTGGTATTGCCAGTATTTAAACACAGATTAGAATGTTTTGACAGACATATTTTTGATATTACATAACTCCTGCCCATAACATAGCGATAATTACTTAAATAAAAACTATTCTGAGTAATTTCAGCATTATAAACTTTCCATATTTTTATCCATGTCTTAAATAAAATATATCTATATTATATAAACATTTTATCAAAGTAGGTACATTTCTTGGTTTCTTATCGATTGAAGAGACCATATTTATTTGGATCAATTTAATAATTGTGCTCATTTTAGTCATAAAATAAATTGCATTGATAGCCTGTCCTTTAATATCTGGAAATTAATATTTCCAAATATTAGTAGTAGTATTATTGAATATTATTTCAATTTTTTTAATTGCCATACTTTTTAACCTCTGATAAATATTTTACTTCAACATTTTAAGTAGTAAAGGTCATATAAAATAACTCATTAAGACAGTGAACAAATATTGATATTTTATTAAGTTTTAACTATTCTACTAATTATTATGCATGGAATGGAACAGCAATCAGTTATGTTCTCCTTATGTAGCCTGCAGCTACTGGAAGAGAATAACCATAAATAAAGAAACAAATGGAAGTATGATTTCAAAGTGGGAAGATAGTTAAGAAACCGAAGAAATAAAATATTTTGACAAGTATTTTTTTCTTAACCAAATGGTAGCCAGGCTTTTTAATCTTCTGTTAGGCCCATCTGTGCAGTTCCTTGCAAATTCCAGTTTTAGCAAAGAACCCTGCTAAGTCAGTTTAGCAAGCACTTCTCCCCTCCCACTCCTTGATAGCAGATCAGCTCTCTCATCCTTCACTATCCTCTCAATGCTGTCTGATCACCTTGGCCTGTCTTCAGCAAGCGTCATGTTTGAGCAGTTTAGCCAGAATCTTTCTTACCCCTGATGTTTTCTGTTAGTAATTTTCTATCTACTGATATGTACACTGTTTCATGGGTATACATTTCCACTTCTCCATGTTGTATTTAGAATTGAGTCCAATATCTCTTCCCACACTACAAGTGGTCCCTAAAACGAATATAATGGTTTGGATTATAGTCTTTTTTTTATCGTGCTTTAACAAGTATCATTTAATCATTCTTTAACAGTTATAGTGTGATGACTCAGATAGGACCAGATTTATCATTAGATTCCTAGGTCTCTCACCCAGGACCCTAAGTACACACCTTTGAAGCTTTTGTCTTCGTTTCTGGCTGAGTGAGAAACAATTGGAGAGTCAGACTCCTGAAACATTGCCCCAGACAAACATCAGCTACAGCTGGTAAAAACAAATTTTGATTCTTAAGATATGAGGATACTCTCCAAAGCTGGATTAAAATCCCAGGCTTTTTTGAAACATACCCCGTGGGATGTAAGGTCTTTTCTTGGCTCCTTGTTCTGAGTGGGAACCATTCCCTGAATTGCTGGGCTGTAATTATCTTTTTTTTTGGCTCTCTATTTTTGAGTAGAGATTATTCCCTGACTCCCTGGGCTGAAAGTCCTTCTTTCTGGCTCTCCGCGAGACTTCTTTATTCTCTCTGTTGGGCCTTGTCTCTCCCATGGGAAATTCTCTGTCACCTAAAACACTTCCTAAACACCTGCTGATTATATGCTCTGCAAACTCGATTTACCCCTGTGCGACACTTTTCCCTCCCGCTGCAACCCATCAAACACTGGAACTTTGAGTCCTGTAGCCTCCATCAAGAGTTCTCAAGGGATTCATAGTCTCCTCAAAGGCAAGCGTCTGTGGCTGAAAAGAGACAAGAGCAGGAAACTATTTGGAAAGTGGGCAAACGAAAAATCTTAGTCGCTTTCTTCACAAATATCATTAAAAAGCTTTAGCTTTTATTGAGTGGGTAAACTCAACTTGTCTTATTTTCATCAAAAACAGAATTTATCTTCACATGGAGTAAAGATTAAATAGAACTTATCTTCACATAGAGTGAAGATAAACAGAATTTATTTTCACATAAAGATAAATCAATGAGTCTTTTACTGCTTCATTACTACAAATTTTAAAGACTTAATTTTTTTAAATATCTGGTTTCATTTGTTTGTATCTTTATGTATTTGTACGTGTATGAATCTGTATTTATATGTTATTTATATAAAATATTTTTCTACCCCCAGTGATATTACCAAGCTAAAATACCCAAATTGGTTGAGGGATAAATGAGCACTAAAACAAATTAAGCATTCATAAAATGCTCAGAAAAAGAAAGAAAACTGACTAAATTTCTTTTTTTAAGTTAACGTAATCTGGGATAAATAAAAACTAGGTGTAAAATTGTGTGTAAAATAAAAATATGGAAGTTTTCAGAATTGCCAGCATTAAATATAATATAGACATGCATTTTTGCCTGGGTTTGCTAGTCAGAAAACTTTGTTTTCTATGCTAGGTGTTTAAGGTTGCAAAATTATAAGTCCAATCTGAGAGTAGAATGCAGAGTAAAAATAAATTGTTGATTGCTTGCTGCACATAGTTTAAGAAAAAAGAGAGAAGATTATAAAAGCGTAAAAATCTTAACTTGTATTGGCAAAGCTGACTGAGATTGGATAAATTTATGTATACAATTTTATTAAAATTAGTTTTAATAGTAAATAAAAGTAAAATTTAGCCTTTCTGTCAAAACAACAGTATTTAGAAAATATTTGTCTGTTCTTAAGAGAAAATTGTGGAAGATTTTTCTTTACCTCTTAGGCATCTGGCCTATAAAATAAAGGCTTTGCATTTTATCAGGATAGATTCTTGTGCCTCATTTTGTCTTTTATTAGGTCTTTGATTACTTAAGCAACGTGATTCTTCTCAATATTAATTTCATTTACAACTATGTAACTTTCTGTATTTTTCTTTAAAATCTTTTCTTGTCACTTAGAACAAATAGATAACTAAAATCATACTTATTTAAGTGTTTCAAACCATTTGGCACTTTTGACAGACTTCTCAAAATAAAGTTTTAAGCCTTTTCACCTTGAATTAACTTTGGGATTTTCTAGTTGGTCACCTTAAAAGCTCAAAGAACACGTCTCTAACTTTGTAGAAGAGAGACATTCAACTTACTATGCTTATCTTATATGTTAAGTTATATGAGAAGCGTTGTCAAATAAATGATGCTTAATTTTTAAAAAAATAAAAAATTCTATTTATGGATATATTTTTGATATGATTGTTCCAAATATAGTATGAGATCACTAGAAATCTAATGTGTTCTCAGTTAGTTATAATTTTATTATGTTAAAATGTTGTATGCCACAAAAATAACCAAATGTCCTTGTCAATTGTGTCATTATTATACATGTACTCTCAGAAGAATTTTACCTATAATATTTCAAGTCTTTGCTTTCATAGACAGCTATTGTTTTACTTTAATTCTTCCCAAAAAGCATGCAATCAGCTACAGTCTAACAGTCCCTCTTCTTTCAGGACATTTATTAAAAATATTCTAACACGTGCTCTGGCATATAGGTTTCTGGTAACTTTGAGATCATGCCATTGCACTGGATAAGAATTTCCAAAACTCTAAAGAAGAAACTTAAGGCTTCATAAAGCTGCTAACCAAGATCAAGAATTAACAACATGACACTAAATGAACTAACAAGGATAATTTTTAATGATTCTTTGTTTGAAACATTGTTCATTCTTTAAATGTTTTGTTGTCCAGATTTAAGAAAACCTTTTTCTTTTAAGTTAATTGCTTTCAGCAACTCAGTACAGCGTAGTTTAGTATCAATAAAGTAAACACTTTTTCTTCCTACATAATTACTCCAGAATTTGGCAACTATTTGTATTCTTATTTTTATGTCAAGATAGTAATTTGCATAAGTTCAATAATAATATGCTTTCTTCATAACAAGACACAATTGAAAAAACTGATACATTACTAAGATTTTCACTGGAATGTTGTATTTTCAGATATGACCAAAGAACTTCAAGAAACTAAGATTTACTTTATGGCAATAAAGCCCCCTTTGGAAAACTGGCCTGAGTATTCCCAGCTTTTATAAAGAAAAAGAGGCTTAATAGACTCACAGTTCCACATGGCTGGATCACCTTCTCACAAATCATGGTAGAAGGTGAAAGGCACATCTTACATGGTGGCAAACAAGAGAGACTCAGAGAGTCCAGTGAAAGGGAAAACCCCTTATAGAACCATCAGATATCATGAGACTTGTTCACTACCACAAGAACAGTATGGGCAAATTGCCCCCATGATTCAATTATCTCCCACTGGGTCCCTCCCACAACACGTGAGAATTATGGGAGCTACAATTCAAAATGATATTTGGGTGGGGACACAGCCCTAGCCATATCAAGAATGTCATTTCCTGGTAGGCCTAGGAACCTCAGGATAATTTGGGTACCTCAATAAGAAAGGGATTCACCAAAATATATAAGTGTTACAGATGTGTCCTGATGGCAGGTCCTGGGCTTGTCTTTAGAGCTTCAAGAGCCTTTTACAACTCAAATCTGAAATTTTTTAATGAAAAGTTCTAGTGAAACAAACATAAAAAGAGCCTATATAGTCAATCACTACTCTTGCTGCACTTATGTAAATAATCAGGCAAAGTTTAATAAAACAAATTATTTTGCAAATATCTTACTTTATCTTTGGTAGAAATGGAAGTGGCTATAGAGACAAAAATTATGTTTTAGAAGGAAACTACAGCACACTCAATAATAGATTTTAGTCATGTTTGTCTTCTTTGAGGTTTTATTATGTATCTATAATCTGGACTGCAGTCTCAATAACTCTAGTTTACTTCAATATCTGGCTATGACTATTCATACAAACATTTTCAATTTTTTTCCATCCTTTTTGGTTGGAATCACTGCTCTTTTCCAGAAACTCTGGAAGAAAGCTAAAGCTGAGCAACATGGTATAATACAAACTGCTTTTTTTCTGATGCCCTGCAAGCTGAAGCTGGATGACCTGATATAATACTCAGAGAAACCTCCACAACAGCTTATGCAAGAACAACCTTTATGACGTCCAAATTGTAAACACAGGAAATCTGTCAGATGGCCACTGCCTATCCTCATTTCAACTAAAGAAGCTTCAGGGTCGACATCTAGAAATCTTTTCAATTGGCTACCCTTTAGCCTCAGAAACTGAGTCTACAGATTATTTCAAATATTAATATTTGCTTTTTTTAAAAAAAAACTAAAAGTAATATAAATTAGTCGGTCATGATTAAAGTTTTGATAGTTCACACCATCCAGGAGATATCCTGTACTACCAAGTCCCAACAGATGATTTAATTGATCCTTAATAAACAAGAAAATGGAGTTACGTTGTTCAAAGGAAGAAAGAATGTTTCTCTTTCCTTGAGCAAGAGAGAATGACAAAGATTCTCTACTTGGCCAAACCTCAGACAGGATTCTGAATCTTCTGCTAGGCCCATCTGTGCACTTATTTGTAAAATTTAGTTTTGGCACAGAAACTTCCTAACTCAGTTTAGCAAGAAACTCCTTCATCCTCGATATCTGATCATCCTCAATATCTTATCAAAGTTTTATTTTCCGCCATCCACCAGGATGTCAGATTAGCTTGGCCTGTCTCCCAAAAGAGTTAACATGATGGTCCTGTGTAGAGCATTTCTTACCATGCTTTAACAAGTAGTATTGATTTTTTTTTCTTTTGGAATTTGAGAAAGCAAAACTAGTGGTGGAGGGTGAAAGAATATCTCTTTTGATTTGATGCTGAGAGAAGTTTTACTTAAGAAGTTGACATTTTATAAGAGACTAGAAGAATAAGAACAAGATAAATATGTCCAGACTGTAAGTAAAGACACCATTAATAAAGAAAACAACATATACACAAAGACTCTGGCAGAACAGGCCTTTGTGTTTTGAAATAACTTAAGATGAGTATGTATCGAGCTTACCTGGCCAGAAGAAGGAGATACAGATAGTAAAATTAGAGAGATTGTGATGAGGTCATATATACGGTTGGATGCATATCTAGATCTAATAAGTGAGGCCTACACTAGACCAGAGATTGTTGACTTCTTTTATATAATTTACATTTAATACATGGGACTTAAATAAAGTAGAGATAAAATACACAAAGAAGAAAAATGCTGCAATAGGGTTGTAATCAAAGGTACTCCTGTCTTTAAATATCAGATAAAACAGGAGAAAAATCAAAGGTGAGATGAGACAACTGAGAAAAATAAGAGGCAAAAATAGAAGCCTGTCATATGAAAAGAACCAAGAGAACCAAGAGCTTCAATGAAGAAAGTTTGAAAGCTATACAAAATTCTACAGATATTTTAAAGAAGATACTAACGAAAAAAACTCTTCCAATAATAAAAGTCTAAGGTAATTGTTTTTGGAAAGCACATTTTCACTTGGAAAGGGAAGGAAGTAATGATAAAACTGATTGAAAAGGGAATGAGATCTCCCACTTCCCTTTGTACATCACTAGTATCACCAGCTACCTCTATAGCCTAGATCTTTCCTGTTTAAGTATATGCACATGCTTGTTGTATTACATTGAATTATTTTTCTAATTTTTCACTCTGTTTACTAGTATTTAATATCTACGTCTTTGGGATTATCTAGATTTCAGTTTTAACCATGTGATTATATTGACCAATGGGATTTTGGTGGCTGTAAATGACACCAATTATTAGCTTATGCTTATAAAGTTGTGCTTAATATATTGGTTTAGAGGTCTTTTCTGAAAAGATAACACAGCAGTTGCATCATAAGCCACAGCTGGAGAATGAGAAACATGGAACAAAGTTAATTCAGCTGATCTGCAGACTGTAGCAGAACCTCCAAGAAGACCAGAAGATGCAAGGTCTGAGTCATTACCACTCCTGGAGTTCTGCAAACATATGCAAGAGAAATAAATGCTGTTTCTTCTATATCTTCTTCCTAATCATCAGGCACTGGTTGGAAAGCACTCATTTGCATCAAGTCATCTTCTGTTTACATATCTGGTGTGGTATTTACTAGCTCTTGAACTTTTCCAAAGTCCATACCTTGAAGGCCTTCACTACTCACCTTTTTTTTTGCCGTATTTACAGTCTTTGATAATTTCCTTGATTGGCTCTTTTGTAAATTCTGTGAAGTCCTGCACAACATCTGCACACAGTTTCCTCCAGCAAGAATTTATTGTTTCTGGCTTGCTGGCTTTCAAGACTTTTTCTATAATAACTATGGCATCTTCAATGATGTACTTGCTCCAGACTTTCATGATGTTCTGTCTGTCTACGCTCTCTTTCATAGCCACGCAGTCCTTTCTGTAGAGTACTCAGTGTAATGAACCTTAAAGGTCCTTGTGACCACATGATATAGAAGCTGAACTAAAGACATTGTATTTGGGGACAAATAGACCCCTTTGACACCTTTGTTGTTGAACTCATGGGGTTCTGAGTGGCCGGGGCATTGTCCAATTAAAGGATAAAAGAAACGTTAAAAGGCAGTTCCTAACTGACAAGTTACTTCCAAAAATCAGGAACAAAGTGTCAATGCAACCAATCCAGAAAAAAGATTCTCCTTATCCAGGCCTTCTTGTACAACCAAAAAACTAGTAACTGTTTTTTCTGTTTTCTCTACAATGCTCAGCGTTAGCAGCTTTATACATAAGGACAGTCCTGATCATAACACCAAATGCATTTACACAAAACAGTGGAGTTAGCCTATTTCTTCTTGCTTTAAACCCTGAGGCTCACTTCTCTTTTGTACTAATAAATGTCCTTTGTGATATTCTTTTTTTTTTTCAGAACAGGACACTTTTTTCTGCATTAAAAACTTGTTCAGATAGATATCCTTTCTCCTCAATGATTTTCTTAGTTGCCTCTGGGAACTTGTCTGCTGCCTCTTGGTCAGCAGAAGCCACTTCTCTTGTTATTTTGATATTTCAAGAGCCAAACCTCATTCTAAAATTATCAAACCATCCTTTCATTGGCATTAAATTCTCTAGTTTTAAATTCTCCACGTTCCTTTGCTTTGCATTTTCATATAATGACTTTGCATTTTCTTAAATTATATTAGTCTATTGGTATGCCTTTCTTATAGCAATCCTATTCCCAAATAAAAGCTGCTCTTTAAATACAAGATAAAAAGGTATTTAACAAAATGTTCAAGATTTTCATGCTGCTGGTGTAGTTATAATGATAGCTTCATGGATTTTTTCCCTTTTTATTTATTTTCATTTTATTATCTTTTTACAATGGGCCTTACACTGGATTCATTTATCTTGAAATGATAGGTAATCACAGCTGCAGACCTTAATCAATGGTACCTGTCAAGCAATTCAGCTTCTTCTTGTAATGTCATAGCATTCCTCTGCTTCTTGGGAACACTCTGAGCATCATTAGCAGCACTTCCTATGGGTTCCATGGTGTGATTCAAGGTTTACAATATTGCACTAAACACAGTGAAAAATATGCAATAACAGCACTAGATCACTCTTTACTGTGATACACAATTTACTGGAGGAAGAAACGGTTCATAAGGGAGATGAATAGCATCACATGGCATTTTAAGCAGATATTCACAGCACTTAAGCACACTGTGATAACAATAGGAGGTGGTTAAAAATTATTATACTAGTACAGTATGTATTGTGGTTAATTTTATGCAGTTATCATTTAATACATCATCTTTATATTTGTTTACATTTCTCATGAAGGCAAATGGTGCCATGTGTGGTCCTTAAGTGTTTGTGTGCAACAGTTTTGTTTAATTTAAAATTTTTCTGATGGATTTGTTTAAATTTTTTGGTATTAAATAATAAAATAGACTAGAATCTACATGTTTTATGTATTCATCACATATGTAACTTTTACTTAATTTACAAAATATTTCTAAGCTATACATTTCATCTTCAAGTTTTTTTCAAATTGGTGCAAATCCCCCAAAATGTTTTCAACATATTTTTTTAAAGTTCATGTAAGTGGCCTCATTCAGTTAAAACCACTTTGTTCAAGGGTCAGCATATACATTGTTCAAGGGTCATGTTATTCAAGGGTCAATATATATATGAAGAGAGAGAAAAGATTAAGAGAAGGGAGAAGGAGAACGATTCGTGGATAGGAAAAGAAATGTAAAAAATGCAGAGGCTTTGGGGTATTAGACACATTCTACTCGTTGACACAGGGTCATGTAATTTATACAATTTCTTATTCTGGGTTTTCTTCTTGTAAGCATTTTTCTTTAAATGCATTATATTTCAATGTAATATTACTTAAAAAGTGAAAGAAAGTAAAAAGAGTTGTTTTTAGTCAAATAATTGCTGAGTTGTTGAAGTCTTGAGAAATCATGCAATAAATGCCTGGTTTCAGAGACGGTATTGTTTCTGATTCAGCCTGTGACCACACATTGGGAAATAGGAAAGGAGTGGAATTGTTAAGCAAGAATAACAAAATTAAGTAAGAAAAGGATGACTAAAGCTGATACAGTACTCTTTACCAAATGAGAGATGGACTATAATAAGAATTTGAGTAGATTATAATTTTAAAAAGTAACTTGAAAATGGGAAAACCAACCATGAGCTGATGGCAATAGTAAAAAGGCAATATATACAAGCAAAGGTAGAATGAGTACTGTGGTTTTCACATTAATATAAGAAGACATTGATTCCATGACCTAAAAACTATGTGTCAGTGATTGACCCCAAGCAATAAAATCAGAATGACTATATAACTTATTGTCTAAACTTGGGGATTTTCATCCAGGAAAAGAAGCATGATGCCTCCTGGGGGTACGAAGCAAACATAGCAACAGTGTTATTCTACATACAATACAGCATTGACTAAATAGCTTCTAATGTTCCGGTAAAATATCATAGGAAAAAAGCCTCATACAATGTGATGGGCAAATTATGAAAAGAAGAGCTTTTAGTATGTATTTCGTGTGGGCTCTTATTAACATTTTTATCACTCCAGGATGCTTTTGTTTTGATGACCATTTTATTCATGTTTTATAATACCTATTAAAACTTTCTAAAATTATTTACTGATTTATGCACTTTAAATCCTGTTCTACATTATTCGGTGCATAGGAATTATTTTAGGACCATGGTTATATTATACTTTTTGAGTTTTTTACTTTAAATAAAAAGGAAAAGAGAAACTTAGTTAATTTACTCACCTTTAATTTAACTGGTAAAAAGTTTGACACTAAAGAGCTGTCTGATATTGGGTGGTACCATTTTACTATGCATGAATTTAGTAATTTTTTGACAAATTAAATGAAACAGGGTGACAATTATGCAATCATTTTATACCTTAATGAATATCTTAGAATAAAATTGAGTAGTTAAATCACAACAGATTCGATGTTAATACAGTCTTTCTCAATTTACACTTTGGAAGAAACAGCACTCAAAGACGTTCTCATAAAATATTCAAAACTAAGGAGCTTATCAAAATACACATTAATCTCTTTGCATTTTAGTTTAGAAAGTTTCTATTGACCTATCTTCAGGTTCACTGACTCTTTCCTCAGTGTCATGTCTACTGATGAGCCCATCAAAGTCAGTGTTACTTTCCATTACAGTGTTTTTTATTTTGAACCTTTACTTCTATTCTTTATTTGATTTTTCAAGTATGACTTTACTATTCTTGCATATTGTCTGTTTTTAGACAGGACCATTAATGTATTAGCCATAGTTATTTTAAATTTCCTGCCTCATAATTTCAACACCAATATTATATCTGAATCTGGTTCTGATAATTGTCCCTTCAGATAGTTTTTGCCTGCCCTTTGCTGTATCTTTTAATTATTTGTTGAAAACTGAACAGATTGTACTGAGTAACAGAAAATGAAGTAAATGTGGGAAGTTATGGGTCATCTGTCTTGCAGTTGAACTGTGCTTAATATTTGCTATAAATGCAGGTATTAGAGGTTAAAAATTCTTCTGGTTTCCCTGTTTTTGTCTTCTCTTTTGATTAATGAACTTCTCAATGTATTGTTTCTCAGATAGTATCCCTTGAAGCTCTTTCTGATGTAACCCCATTAAATGCCATTACAGTGGAGTCCTGCTTTAGTGACAAGATATAGGGCAGGGGAACATTTCATAATCCTCTGATTACATTTTAGCTTTTTAGTGGTCCTCTTTCTTGCACTTGTGAAATTCAAATTTTTCTACAGGAGTATAGCTTTTTGTTTTCCCTGCCACCTAATCAATTATCTGGTACAGTGGTTCTAAACAATTTCTTTGAACAGTTGACTCCTGTTGACATTTTTCCTCTTTAGGTAAGACAGGAAGGCTGAAGAATGGTGAAGTGGGAAGAATGCCTTTCTCCCAGCTGGGACAAGGCCCTGGAGAAGTCTTTGCTCCTAAAGTGTAAGGTTTTGTTTTGGAAAAGGTTCTAGGCATATTTAAACATGTTTATTCTTTTGCTCCCTATGTCAAAAGTAGGGAAGTGAGTAGTTCTGGGATCTTTACTTCTTCACTGAGAGAACCTCGTGAGATTCCTAGAGAAAAAGCTTGGTGCACCCACAAGTTTCTTGCTTTCATAAAAATCTACACTACACCCAGCCTCTAGTAAATTATCAAAATTATTAGTGAATTGCCAAAAATTATCCCTTACGTATACTTATCAGTTTATGGCTCCGGTGGCTTATGTTTCTGGAAAACAGCACTCGGTGTAACTTTCTGCACCTATGTATCCAGATTTCAAGGTGGCATTTTCACCTTTGACTTAATTTCTCTGATGGATCAAAGAAAAGTCATCGATTTTAAGTTTGTCCCACTTTTTTTTAAGGAAAAGATTAATTACTTCTAAGTTTTTTTCTTTTGGAGTTGAAACTGGAAGTTCCAGATAATTTTTTCCTAATGCTTTATACTTTATATATCAAATGGTATACTTTAAGGAAATGTATGTCTTATTCTGACGGCTTTTTAAAATATATAGAACAATTATCAGTTTGACATAAATTGAGAAAGACATAACGTTAATAAAATCTTAAAATTTGACAAAAGCAGTATTTGAATAACATGTGTTTTTAAAATACTTTCAATATGCAAAGTAACAACTGAGCTCATTTCTAACTTGTAAAATTTACATCAAAATTTAATAGAATCAACTTATATGTAGATATTTATTTTTAATACCATTCTCTATGAAAAGAAACCAAGTTTCCTTAGAGAATTAGTGGGTTCTAGAATTGGCGCAATAAATAAGCAAAATGAGCCCAGATTATCTTATAAAGCCAGAAAGTTAGTAAGTGCTGATGTGCACACAAGCACACGCAGACACACACACACACACACACACACACCATGAAACAATAAAAATTTGTGAAGAGATACAGAACTCAAATCCCGTTTGAAAAAACTTTCAATGACCAAAGATGAAACAGTTTGAGCAACAGTATAAAGTAATATTGAATTATAACCCAACTAACAAAATAAACATACATGAATACCAACTGAGAAAAACAAATTAGTGAATAAATGAGTAAGTAAATAAATTGAAAGTTGGCTAATTTTCTGTACAAAAGAATTCCAAATAACTCTTGTGGATATTTTGCCTTCAAAAAGATAAAGCATGACTCCCCATTCCTTGAGTGTGAGCGGCTTATAGAGACTTACTTCCAAAGCACAGAATATGGAAACTGGAGAAATGAGTACACTTACAGTGAAGAAACATGACAAACGCTATCTACCCCAGATGGGCAAGGTTAAGTAGCAACATTAATGAGTCGGGTCCATAGCATGTGCCCTTGATATGGCATAATGAGAGTGGCACTTCACCTTTCTTATTCTTCCTCCGCAAAACACGTAACCTCACTCTAATAATGTGAAAAATATCAAGCAAACCACAATCGAGGAACATTAAACACAATACTTGATCAATAAGTGATATAGACTTCTGCCCCCCTTTTCAATTTCATATGTTGAAGCTCTAACTCCCAATATGACTGTATCTAGAGAAAGGAACTTTGGGAGCTAATTAAGGTTGAATGACGTCATAAGGGCAAGGCTTTAATCTGATAAGACTGTGAGCTTCTAAGCAGATGAAGAGAGAGGAGCTCTCTCTATCTCTTCACTATATGAAAAAACAGTACCTGTCTACAAGCAAAAAGCAGAGCTTTTGCCAGAAACTGAATCAGCTGACACCTTGACCTTGTAGTTTCCAGCCTCCAGAACTGGGAGAAAATAAATTTCTTTTATTTAAACTACCCAGTTTATGGTATAATATTAGGGCAGTCCTACCCAGCGGACTAATACAGTGCTGCTCAAAACTGTCAAGGTTACAAAAAACATGGAAAATCTGAGAAATTGACTTGACGTTCCACAGCTGTGAGAAGTCTAAGGAGTCATGAACATTAAATGTAATGTCGTATCATTTATGGAATTCTAGAAGAGAAAAGGACATTAAATAGGAAATCTGAATGAAGAGTAGCCTGGAGTTAATAATATTATTAAGATTTATATAAATTATTAATTTATAAGTTAGTAATAAGATTTATTAATTGTGACAATTGTACCATGCATTGTATTAAGATGTTAATAATAAGAGAAATCAGGTGTGACTATATGGAAACTCTCTGACTATTGTCACAGCTATGCTTTAAGTCTAACTATTCTAAAATTCAATTTTATTGTAAAAATAAATGGAATATTTTCATTATAATTTGCGTATAAATAAGTGCTTATATAATGTCCGAAATCTGTTATTATTAATGTAATCATTTTATAAACAATTAGTAAAGAAATCTCAGAAGAGATACTACAATGAGGTTAGAAATTGAAGGCAAATAAGAATCATTTCTGGAAATTTCACAGTACAATGAAAAAACTTCCCATATTTTACTGAAAAATACATTTCTTATTCTACTTAATTCCCAGTTCAGCACTCTTTCTACCAAACTATAAAACACGTAAAATGCATTCTTCGACATTTTGTATTTTACAATCCACTTAGATAGGAAAAAGTAAACATATTTATTTCAGTTGACTTATCTGCAAAATTGTAGGGTTGAGCAGATAAGCACAAATGGAATTTCTAGCTAGAAATACTGTAATATTTTACATGATTAAAGAACAGCAAATAGAGTTATATAATATGAATTGTTTCATCTTTTACTTCTTCCAATTCCAGCATTTAGTACCTGTAGTGTACTCATAGCAAAAATAATTCTGTACATAGAGCCTTCAAATAAAGATTCTGATATCTCATGGATCTTTTTCATGAAGACTCTCATGATGCATAATAGGGGAAGCCTCTGTGGTTCAAGAATCTTTAGGAATTGGGGAAGTTTTGCATAGATAGCTTTGACTTAAAAGAAGGGGCTACATCCTCTATATGCATTTCATTTACAGACAAATATAAAAGCACTTTTTATTTAATTTTTTTAACTTTCATTTTCATTTTAATGTGCAGGATGTGCAGGTTTGTTACATAGGTAAACATGTGCCACGGTGGTTTGAGGCACTTATAAACCCATCACCGAAGTATTAAGCCCAGCATGCATTAGCTATATTTCCTAATGCTCTCCCTCCCCCTGCCATCCCCTAACAGGCCCCAGTGTGTGTTGTTCCCCTCCCTGTGTCCATGTGTTTTCATTGTTCAGCTCCTACTTATAAGTGAGAACATAAAAAGCACTAATTTTAAGTGTTATCTCTTCAATATATTTAATATCTAATCATAATTTGTTAAAATTATTGCCTGTCTTGCATAAACCTTCATCATAAGATGGTTTAGCTTTATTTAGCTGAATTCTTTAAAAAAAAATGTTTTAAAATTTCCTGGCTCATTTCAATTACAGGTAGGAGCAGATGTCATAGTAAGAGACAGGACTAGCTGGATTTCCTAAGCTGTTTAAGAATTCCTAAGCCTAGCTGGGGAAGGTGACCACACCCACCTTTAAACACAGGGCTTGTAACTAAGCTCACACCCGGCCAATCAGGTAGTAAAGAAGGCTCACTAAAATACAAATTAGGCTAAAAACAGGGGGAAAGAAATAATCAAATCATGTATCGCCTGGGAGCACAGGGGGAGGGACAATGTTCGGGATATAAACCCAGGCATTCGAGCCCAATCGAGGTACCCCCTTAGGGTCCCCTCCAATTAATGGGAGCTCTGTTTTCACTCTATTAAATGTGGCAACTGTACGCTCTTCTCCTCTGTGTTTGTTCTGGCTGGAGCTGAGCTTTTGCTCTCTGTCCACCACTGCTGATCGCCGTCGTCGCAGACCCACCACTGACTTCCACCCCTCCGGATCCAGCAGGGCGTCCGCTGAGCTTCTGATCCAGAGGAGCCCATTGCTGCTCCGGATAGGGCTAGAGGCTGGCCATTGTTCCTGCGAGGCTAAGTGCCCAGGTTCGTCCTAATCGAGCTGAACACTAGTCGCTGGGTTCCACAGTTCTCTTCAGTGATCCATGGCTTCTAATAGAGCTATAACACTCACCACGTAGCCCAAGGTTCCATTCCTTGGAATCCCTGAGGCCAAGAACCCCAGGTGAGACAGCAAGAGGCTTGCCACCATCTTGGGAGCTCTGAGAGCAAAGACCCACCGGTAACAATAGAACCTACCAAAGAGCCCTGCCACCATAGGTCAGTTTCATTTTCTTTTTTTGTATAGTAAATAATTCAATATTTAGAAAAGCAATTTCTAAGCACAGTTACGTTAGTTAAATATTCTAATGATCGCCTAGCATTTATATCTTTGCAAGTAATTCACATTTGATAGTTAGGAACCTCTGGATTAATATATAAACATCTTAACAGCAAGCTACTGACAGCAACAATTTCAGAAGAATTGATGGCTCCCTCCTTTGACCAAAAAGAAAAAGGAATAAGGTTTTGTAGCTAAGTCCACAAGGCACTGACCCTGGCAATTTTTCCTAGGCTCAGGGAGGTAAAAATGTTATGTGTTTCATTTTTAAAACAATTCTTCTTGAATTGGAGTGTTGGCTTCATGGTAAATGATGTGGCAAGATCAAAATCACTTCTAAGTGGACAAACAGGAAAGTGACTTTTTAATTTGAGTAGTCATCTGTATCCAGAAACATTGCTTAATCAAACACTAACATTCCTCTCCTAGAGTATCGTATATATGTATACAGAGAAAGAGGGAGGGGAAGAGACAGAGAGTAAAAGCGCCTAAGGGGACATGAGGGTTGCTCCTGGCTTGCTCTCTCTCTCTCTCTCTATGCGCGTAAACACACACACATATTCATACACACTCATTTTGCAGCCTTTGATGATTAGTAAGGGGAAGAGAAAGAAAAACTACCAGTGAAGAAAGGACTTTTCTTTCCCCAGTTACAGATCTGTCTGTCAGAAAAAGAGAACAGATCTATCGCAAGGACAAAAAACCAAACACTGCATGTTCTCGCTCATGGATGGGAATTGAACAATGAGAACACATGGACACAGGAAGGGGAACATCACACTCTGGGGACTGTTGTGGGGTGGGGGGAGTGGGGAGGGATAGCATTAGGAGATATACCTAATGCTAAATGGCAAGTTAATGGGTGCAGCACACCAGCATGGCACATGTATACATATGTAACTAACCTGCACATTGTGCACATGTACCCTAAAACTTAAAGTATAATAATAATAATAATAATAAAGAAAATCAGTATCTGAAAAAAAAATTAATTAAATTAAAAAAAAAAGAGAGAAAGAGAACAGATCTGTTCACATTGATAACTTCCCTGTCACTCCTTCTGTCTTTTTATGTCAGTGTGGATTCTTATGGGCCGATTAGTGTCCCTCAGAAACATATGTTGAAGTCCTCACCATCTCAGACTGTTACCTTATTAGGAAATCGGGAGTTTTGCAGATGTAATAAAGTTAAGAAGAGGTCATTAGAGATTGGTTCTAATCTAATATGACCGTGTGAAGAAGGTTCACTAATAATTGGTCCCAAAGGAGGACTCACAGCTTGGGGGATGGCAAAGATTATCATTAAGGCAACCACTGAGAATAGGAGTCCAAACACCTCCACCACATTCTGGCTGCATTTTTATCAATTGCCTGAGTCTGGTGAGACAGAACACACTCACACACAACAAGTTGAATGAAGCACATTTATTTCTTACAGAGACAGCAAGGGACAACGGAAGCCTAGAATCCGTTGTAAGTCATTCCTTTAGGCTCAAGAAAGGAGCTCCCCAAGGAAGCAGAGGGAGTCTCGATTGCACCATAGCTGAGGAACACTGAAAGCAGCCCACCCCAGATTACATACCTCAGGGTCCACATACGTCACTGGGCATTGCTCGGAAGAACATCTTCCTTCCAGAGGAGAGAGAATCAAAACGTAGCCTCCGCCAGGCAGTTCCTCCTTATCTCAGGCTATTGTACTCCCAGTGCAATCTACAATTATTCTGAGAATTACAGGCAGGAAGAAAAAAGGGGAGAAACTGGTCAGCCAAGGCTATCCAGGGACCATCCAGCCGACTGGCATCCTTCTGTGAAGATAAAGACTCCCTGTGATGACAGAGGCACATAGGAGAGATGCCATGTGACAACAGAGGCTTAGATTGAAGTGTTGCAGCTGCAAGACAAAGGATGCAGAGGTTACTGGCAAACCACTCTAAACTAGGCAGTGGCAAGGAAGGAATTGTCCTCTACAAATTTCAGAAGGAATAAGACCCTGCCAATATCTTGATTGATTTTGGACTATTGATATCTAGAACTGTGAAACAATATATTTCTCTTCTTATACCCACTCCTCTCCTCCCGATTTGTACTGTTTAGCTATGGTAGCCCTAGGAAACTAATACACTCATTGATGGAGACTTGTTTAATATTGGATAGGATTACAGATCCCAAAACGTTAGGAAAAGTGCTTGATCTCCCCTGCAGTTTCATCCCACCATGTATTTAGCTAAAGAGACAGAAACTGCTTCTTGAAATTGAGACTATGAGCTCTTTTAAGTTGGAGTTCTTTTTTCCTAATTAATTTTTAAGAGAGACATCAAGCTTTGAGAGCAGTGTGTGTGTGTCTATAAGGATCTTTGCCTGCCGGTGGGTTTGCTAGTGACTTCCTATCATTGACAAAGTACTACTTACTTTCATACATGGAGTGTATATGAAAAGATTAATGAAACGTAAACCAATCCACAGTGATCCAAATTACTAAGTGATTGAATTACCAGGTAGTGGATTAATGTATGGTGACATATAGTATTAGTTATTTCCAGGCAATTTTGTGGTTTTATACATTATAGCAAACTTAAAATTTTGTGTTTCTCTTCTAGTCTGCACTCATTCATTTAGTGTTTTTTGTTGTTGTTGTTGTTTGTGTTACATTCTGTAACATTCTGTTGTAGAGGGCCACTGTTACTCATTTTTCAGTCATTATCAGTTAGTATGGGGTTCAGCAATATTAGATTTCCAAATTTTTGAGTAAAAACGTCAATCAAGGAATGAATGAATACATAGAAAATAAGCACATTGCATTTGTGTGTATTAGGCTCGGTTATTATCATCACATAAAAAAATGTAGTAAGTCAGGTGTGGTGGCTCACGCTTGTAATCCCAGCACTTTGGGAGGCTGAGGCGGGCGGATCACAAGGTCAGGAGTTCGAGACCAGCCTAGCCAATATGGTGAAACCCTGTTTCTACTAAAAATACAAAAATTAGCCAGGCGTGGTGGTGCGTGCCTATAGTGCCAGCTATTCGGGAGGCTGAGGCAGAAGAATCGCTTGAACCCGGGAGGCGGAGCTTGCAGTGAGCCAAGATTACGCCACTGCACTACAGCCTGGGCAACAGAGTAAGACTCTGTCTCAAAAAAAAAAAAAAAAAAAAAGTAGTAGTGTTTGCTTGTTGACCAGATACTGACCAAAGGTTGGGCTTGTATAGATACAGCTGGGGTTTTGGTTGACATTTAAAAGCAAGTATCAAACATTGGCAGAAAATTAATTTACTTCTAATTTCCACAATTATTTTATTAATTGTCCTCCATGTACTAATCATAGCTATTTTATCTACATTTGACACCCCTGTCTAAGACTTTATTGATCAAAGTCGCTGTGAATTCCAGCTGTAGAATTTACATAGAAATGCCTGGTAGGTGCACAGAATCTACCTTTGTCATGATGTATCAACATGATGGACCCAGAAGACAAAAATCACTGCTTACATACAAATCCAAGAGTCTTTTTTCCTCTACCCCAGGGGCAGGTAGCTATAACCACTACCCCCACCATCACACAGCCCCGGATTTTCATGTTCCATCTTTGGAAGGAAGTAAAGAGGGGAGAGAATATTTGCCGAACACATTTATTTAAAAGAAAATAAACTACCAGAAACAGGTTGCCTAAACCAGACAAAGCTTGTCAATTTTAAGCCTTCTTTACTCCATGCTATCCAGCAAGGTTAGGATTCATGAGAAAAAAAATAGTGAAAAAGAAAAAGTAAACCTGATTTTCCATTGACAATTGTATAACAAGCTGTTAAGTTTTCCACCTGGGGTTCAAACTCAAGCTTCTTTACGGGGTTAACTGCACACATCATCTTCTCTCCCTTAACTATCATCCAGTCTTCAGTACTCCACACTGACTGTACCACTCAAACTTTTCTTTATTACTGTCACCAGTGACTTGCATTTGCCAAATCTAGTAGATACTTACTAGTCTTCCTTTATCCCAATTTCACTGTAGCATTTGTCCAAGATTATTCTTTTTGAAAATACTTTTCTCTTGACTTCTCTGATACTATGTGTTCATATTTTGTTTCTTTTGCCTCTCAGGCCATTCCTTCTCATTCTCTTTGTTTCTAATTCTTCCACTTCATCTTGCTTAAGTATTACCACCTCAGACCTTGAATTCTTTCTTTCCTCGCCCTCTCTCTAGGTGATTTCATTCATTCCCAGGCCTTCATGCATCTCTCCAAGCCATGACTCTCTGTTTTTAGGCTATGTTCTTTCCTGCTCTCGAGATACATAATTCAAACTGATTACTTAATCTTTCCATTCAGCTAGTTCACAGAAAGTAGCATGTCAGTATTTAAACACAACATAATATGCCCAAATATAACATATCCAAACGGAAAATTTTAATCTAGCCCTATTCACAATTCAATTATTCCTATTAGGTTCTCTACATTAATAGATTGTCCTTCCTTCAGTCACTCAAGCTGAAGACATTGAAACATTGTTCAACAGCTGCTTCTGCTTAAACCACTAGATTCAATCCATCATGAAGTCTTGTAAATTATAGCTCCTATATATATCTCAAAGCTGTCTATTTCCCTTCAGCCCTGTGACAATCAAATGAATCTAAGCCAACATCTGCCACATGGGTTACTGTAAGAATTCCCAAATTGGTATTTTCACATCTACTATTTACTCTAGAGAAGAATAAAACACAAACTTTCCCATACAGCAGTCAGATTGACATATTTAAAAAAAATCTAAATTGGTTTATTGCTCTCTTTTATGATTAGAGTAAAATCTAAACTCTGTAAATTCTTTATTACGACTCACAAGATGCCTAAGGTCTAGTACAATTCAATTTCTTATCTATGATCTTGCCACACTGTCCCTTTTTTATTCCTTTATCTAATTTTGACGCCCCCGCAAAGCACTCTTTTCACCTGAAATAACAAACCCTGCTTATCAATCTGTTTACCTATTTTAAATATTAAAAAAAAAACAAAATATACATACAAATAAAAGTGAATAATTGACCACCACTCAACCTAAAAGAGAGCCACTGAAGCCTTTGAAAATGCTTCCCAATTTACACCACTGGTTATACTATTTCCTGCAGGAAACAGCTATCACGTTAATAATCCTCTTGTATATCATTATATCCTTATCACAAATTTACAAGCCTCTAAAAAATGTCTTGCTTTCATTTGTCCTTTTTATCAGGTTTTGTCTGCACTGATGAAGTCATAGTTGCATACTGTCCTGTGGATTTTCTAAAAATTTTGTAGCAGGTTTATGCAATTTTGTTATATGGTATTGGAGTTAATTTGTTTTCCTGATGTATAACCTTGGTTAAACAAATAGCACAATGTATTTATTCATTCTATTGTTGATATGTAAAGGAGTTATTCCTAACATTTTATTTGTAAATATTAATACTAAGACAATTTCTGTTCATGGACTGGTGGGCATGCACACACATGGATTTCTCTTTGGCAAATACCTAGAAGAGAAATCCTCAGATCATAGAGTATATATATATTTAAAGCATGGAGAATTTACAATATTTGATCATTTATTATCCTAAAATATTTGAAGTAATTTTAAGTGTTTTTATTTATTTTATTTATTTATTTTTTTAGATGGAGTCTCACTCTGTCGTCCAGGCTGGAGTGCAGTGGTGCAATCTCAGCTCACTGCAACCTCCACCTCCTGGGTTCAAGGGATTCTTCTGCCTCAGCCTCCTGAGTAGCTGGGACTACAAGCGCCTGCCACCACGCCAGGCTAATTTTTGTATTTTCAGTAGAGACGGGGTTTAATCATATTGGCCAGTCTGGTCTTGAACTCCTGACGTTGCGATCCGCCTGCCTCAGCCTCCCAAAGTGCTGGGATTACAGGTGTGCGCCACCACACCCAGCCGACTTTAAGTCATTTTATATAATTCAACTTTATACCTAGTTAACTTGAATGAACAAGTTAAAATCAATTTTAACATAAATATAATAACATATTCTAATTATTTTCTCCTATTCTTTGGCTTGTCTACTCATGACACATTTTTAGGAAATGTTAATGTCCTCAAATATATCATTATTTATATTTTCATGTGTGTTTTAAAATATTCTTTAACACTAGGTCATAAAGTATTATTTTACAATTAAAAAATTTTAATATTGACATCCCCATTTCGCTCTTTAATTTGTGTATGTGAGATGGAATGAATTTTTGAAATCTATTTTTATTTTTTGATACAAGATAACACATTTTTCCAACATTATTTATGGAATTTCTCTCTTTTTCACTGATCTCTCATATAGCAAGATATTATGTATATCAACTGCTGCTTCAAAATCTTTATTGTATCCACACAAAACTACTTTGATGAGTGATGTTTATAAGATGTCAAAATATCTGCTAGATACAGTCTCCCAACCATATTTTTCTTTTTCATGCATACAATGTTTAATATATGTAAATAAATATAAAAAAATTCATTTGTATAAAATATATCTTAGATGTGGTATATATACATAATTACATAATATATATCGTATATAATGTTATAAATGTTGTATACAAAATATATGATATATATTATATGTTACATTCTGCCATATATACACATATAATATATATTCTATACATACAAATTATATATTTTATATTTATTTGTGATATATTATATAATTCTTTATATATAATGTTATATATAATTGCAATTGCTTCATATCTTAAGTTTTTGCTGTGAATATTATGTTAATTCTTGCTCTTTTTTCTAAGTGATAGGAACATACCTTGAAAACTGTTATAATTTTCTTATTTTCCTTGATAGTCTTAAATTTCACTAAAATATTTTCCAGTGACAATTTTTCATATTTTTATTATTTGGCATCCTATGTGCTTTTGTTTATTTCGAGATAATTTATCTCTGTTATTTATTTAATTATTTCCATTTTATTTTTTAGATCTTTGAATCTTTTATCCTGTTATTAATTTTTCTACATCTATTCTACTTAAGATAATTTTAATTTATGTTTTTAATTTATTGAAACTTTTTCTACAAAGAACATACATTTGTTTTTCTAACCCATAATTTAGTATTCAGATACATTTGCTTCACTATTTTTGCCATCTTATAAACAAATTTCAACTATACATAATTTTATATATAAACAAGCCCATTTGTAAAATGACATATATTTTGCTCTAAGTTGATGATATATTTTCTTCATTATTTTATCATTGATGCCTATAATGGAACACTTCTACATCTAGTGGTATCTGTAATCAAATTTTTCCTTTTGATTATTGTTGTTCCTGTTGTTTTGTTTAATATTTTGTTTTAAATTAGTTTGCCTCCTCAGATGTCTTGTTATTTGAGTATGCAACTACGAAGTGATACCAAAACCCTAGACATCAGAAAAAAACTCTGACTCATTTTCATTTGCTAAAAGGCTAGCAAATATTCCTTGAGACAGAACATTCTCTCCAGTTTCTCAGGTTAAATGGCTTGGTGGGTGAGCTCTGAACTACTCCTGGGGGTTGAAAAGAGAAAGTGCATGGGAGTGAATGCCCCAGCCTAGTCAATCACCAAACTGTTTACTCAACACTTGAACAGACAAAGACTACTCAGTTACTGGTCTGGAATAACAGTTTTTGCTAATGTTGCTGATTTATGCAATTTGGTGTGAGCATTAGTTTTTCCAGGGAGAAGCATTCTTTAATTCTAATTTGTCAAAAAATTCTTCCTGGATACCTCTGCTCCAGATTAAATCAACTGTCTTTCAGAACCAACAAATTCCCAAAGCTGTGTTGCCACAATTTTTGCTATTGTTGTTTAACAATAAATTCAAATTTGTAAATTCCCAATGCTGTGTTGGCCGTATAGGGCCAAGCCATGTGGCAAAACCTATGGGAAGAAGATGACCTCCTCTGACCAAATATCATATGTTTAATAGTTGATTTCATTTGAGAGGAACTGTAACCTTGTAAATTTACCATCTTGCAGAAATTTAAAAATCTCAGCTTTGTGTTACTATTATGATGATCGTGTCAGTCTTGTATTTTAAGTTAGTATATTTCCATTTCTTGTGAAAAATAGAAATTATAATAAGGTCTGTAGAATGACCACTTCTTTTCTTTCATATGCCCCTCATTTTAGCTAGTGCTTAAGTGCTAGATAGTGGGTTATTTAATTAATTAATTATTGATTGAGTAAAAACAACCCTTGGGGTATTATCTATTCATATTTATATAAAATAAATACTGCATTTAAATATTTTATTATGCATTTTCTCCAGTTACTGACTACAATCTGTTCTTAAAAGCAAGACAATCTCTGATGAATGCTAGGGATCTGGTGTAGCAGGATGAGCCGCAGACAAAACCTCTCAGACACTGAGTTGTAGAAGAAAGGGCTTTATTCAGCTGGGAGCATCGGCAAGCTACTGCCTTAAAATCCGAGCTCCCCAAGTGCACAATTTCTGTCCCTTTTAAGGGCTCAGATTTCACATGAAAGGGTCGTGACTGATTTGAGCAAGCAAAGGGTACATGACAGGGGTTGCATGCACTGGTGGTCAGAGAGAAACAGAACAGGGCAGGGAGTTTCACAGTGTTCTATACAGTGTCTGGAATCTCTGAATAACATTGGTTTCTAGGTTATGAGTTGATTTTTAACTACTGGGTTTAGGCCAGGCAGTCCCAGGCCTGGTTTTGGGCCTCGTGCAGGGCTGCCTGTCTTTGATTTCACTTCCTTGTTTTTTTCTTAAAACAGGTACTGAGTATAAAACAATACAAAACAATATGAGAGGGTCTCTCTCTTCCCTCACTGGCATACATTGTTACTAGCTTTTTGTATTTTTTAATAACTATTTTATAAATAGTTAAATGTAAACTATTGTATAGTTTATAGTCACTACTGGACAGTGAGCCTATTAAAGTCAGGGTTCTTCTCTATTAAACAAATGTGGAAATTAATACCTAATGTTTACTCAAACTTTTTCATGTTTCTCCTACATTTATACTTGAGATGATACCAACTCTAGCTGCCTTCAAAGAAAGCATATTCTGCTAGGGTAGAGAACTAAGAAAACAAAGCCCATAAATAACAAATGTTGAGAACTGGAGATCACTTCAATGGAAACAAATTTAACTGCAGATAACAGAAAGATCTGCCTAGGTAGAACTTTTTTAGGAAGATTTAACTGAATCTAAATATTTAGCTGGTCAAACAGCACTATAAGGAGAAAAATCTACTTACATATTAAGAAGCACATTAGGCATAAATTGAAAATTAGAATCAAAAGCTAAACTGGAAAGATCCAAAATTATACATGATAGTTTCTAAAACTCTCTTCTGTTTCAGCCTAGAGCATGGTGTTATGTGATTACTTTTTTTAGTAATATTAGAACCAAATACTACATTAAGTAATGATATAAAAGCAAATCTAGGTTTAAAAAATAAATCACAAAAGGTCCTAATTAAAAATGTATTTCCTAGAGAACCACATTTTGGAAGAGGATTCTTTAGTGAAATAGAGTAGCATACCAGATTTATTTCTATGCTTCAAAAATATAATCACCAAAAATCAAACTACTTATACTCAGTTTTAGGGCCTTAAGAAAAATAATTATTATAACTGCAAAATTACACATGGAGTTACTGTCAGGCCTCTGAGCCCAAGCTAAGCCATCATATTCCCTGTGACCTGCCCATATACATCCAGATAGCCTGAAGCAACTGAAGAATCACAAAAGAAGAGAAAATGGTCAATTCCTGCCTTAACTGATGACATTACCTTGTGAAATTCCTTCTGGCTCAGAAGCTCCCCAACTGAGCACCCTGTGACTCCTGCCCCTGCCGGCCAGAAAACAGCCCCTTTGATTGTAATTTTCTGCTACCTACCCAAATCCTATAAAACGGCCCCACCCCTATCTCCCTTTGGTGACTCTCTTTTTGGACTCAGCCCACCTGCACCCAAGTGATTAAAAAGCTTTATTGCTCACACAAAGCCTGTTTGGTGGTCTCTTCACATGGATGCACATGACAGTTACAAAATAAAATACATATTTAAATAGAAATTTATGTCTAATAGCTAACAGTTCTCTGTTCTCTCTGATATCTGGCTTTTTTTTTTTCCTTTTAAATAACTGGTGGGGGCAGGAGAGAGGTACAGATCAGAAAAGCATACTCTGACATCAGTCTCTGCCATCACTCCATCTTTTCTCTCAATGAGAACTGTCACAGACATTAGAACACAAGGATTATATTGGTTTGCTTGAAGGCAGAACAGAAAGTGAAGGACTGAAAACACTGCTCTTGCTTCTGGGAAGAAAAAGTCCCACAAAAGCTCCTGCTTTTATGAAGCATAGCCTCTATTAAACAGACCCAAATAATTTAATCAGAAAATAAATATATAATAGGTCTGGAAGCCAAAGGGTTTAGGAAGAAAGATAATCAAGAGCAAGGGGAAAAAATGATGAGGGAATGAAGTGCTATTTGAGATGGGGTGGTTAGAGAGAGCCTCTCTGCTACTGTTAGGTTGGACAAAGGCAAAAATAAAATGACAGAATAATGCATAATGGCAGAAATAATTCCAGGCAGTGGGAGCAGCAAAAGAATACTCCAAAGCAGGGATGATTTTGGTGCATTGAGGAATATTATTAAGGCTGGTATAACTGGAGCAAAATAATGGAGCAAGAGAGCTATATGAGAAGAGTACAGTCAGGAGGAGTGTGTGCTTGTGGGTACAAGTAGAAGGTATCACATAGGGCCATAAGCCCTAAAAAACATCCGAAGGATCACCTGTGGGACAGGAAACAGAGGAGTGTGTTTATATTATTTATAGTTTAAAAAATAATAATTAGCATGACTGCCAGAAAGAGAATTGGCTGTTGCTGGGAAAGGGTGGGTGATCAAATAGGAGGCTACAGACATAGTCCAAGTGATAAATGATGTTGGCTTTCATTAGGGCAGTAGATATAGGCAATACATAGTGGTCAGATTCTGGAGATATTTCAAAGGAAGAGAAAACATGACAGGCTATTATATGGAAAAAATTAACACTGAAACTCTTTAAAGAGAAACTTTATAGTTTATAGGAACTAGATTGCAATAAGAAATAATTGGATATACCTAGACAGTAGCGGGGTAACTAGCTGATTCTCGAATGTATCAAAATCCCAGAATTTTATTTATGTAAGTGTATTAGTCAGGGTTATCCATGAAACAGAACCAATAGGAGATGTATATAATATTTATTATGTAGATTTATTATAAGGTGTAAGAAAAATGGATGTACTGCGGTCAAGAATAGACTGAGGCAGACATCCAGTCCAGCATGACTCAGCAAGTTTGGAGCACAGGCACACAACTCCTCACATTATGTAACCCCACAATGTGAGGCACATGAAGTAGTCACTCATATGTGCTTGTGCTTGGCTTGGAGCCACTATTGTCTGTAAAAGGTATAATTACCCTGCTAACTCTGTACATACGGTCTGCTTATGCACATGGCTTGTTTGTGCCCATTGCTTATTTGTGCTCACAGCTTGCTCACACTGAGAGAGAGTAAAAGCTGTGTCAACAGTCTATGATCCCTCAAGTGTTTTTCCAGCTACCTGCCACTTACCTACTGACTCCCCTCAGACCACAGTCAGAACCTAATGATTGGCATCACACCAGGATCCTGAGCTGTGGTGCTTGGATAGGGCTCCTGTGGAAACCTGGGCAGTGCTAGATGGGTCCCCTGTGAGCATGGAGAAGGCACTGAAGTAGCTGGAAACACAGAGCACTGAGAAGGAATAAGCCTTTGCCAACAGAGTTGGATAGACATTTTTGACTGTGCTACGAGAAGTACACACCCAGTCTCTGAGGGATGCAGCAGAGTTAAGGGCACCCCAGGTGCAGGCAGGGCACCTGGAGACCTGGCTACAGAGCTTAGAAAAGGAATTAGAGGCTCCGGTGAATATAGGCCTGGATCTGCCATCTCAGACTGAGACCCTCCTACTCCATCTGATACTGCGGAGAACAAACCCCCATTGTAGGTTTGCTCAGTGATTTGTCAGAAAGTAGACCACGAACAGCTGCTAGGGCTCCAAGGGAAGGCTCAGGGACCTCCCATCATAATGCAACACACTTCGTATACTGCCTATACCCCAAATAAGGTGTAGGAGTAAGGCAATCAGTGCCGCCAGTGTCCAGGGGAACCTCTCCCCACCTGAATGCTTCATCTGTGAGATGAGGGAGCAGATAATATATCCTGATCTGCCTCTGAGATGGAAAAGCTGGCATCTATCAAGACTCACTGCTCCCTCCATCAGCAGCTGCAAGTAAGTAGGTGGCTGGCAGAAGGGCGAGGTGACCACACCCTGATTGAGTGGCTGTGGGCAGTCATAGGAACTGTGTGGAATGATGCTGGTGAAATACCTGAAACTCGCAGTTGTATTCAGATTTGGTACAAGTCATCCAGGAGATGGGTATGCAACAGTCTGTATTTGACCTGAATACCCAGGGCCAGCTGGTGGACATTTCACCTCCCACATGAAGGATCTCATATTGGGCTCTGTGCCCCGGAGGACTTTTGTCTCTCTAGTTACTGTCCTCTCCCGTATGTACAGCACCGCATATGTAAAGTGACCACTGATATGGTGGCTCTCAGGGAAGCAGAAGGGTGTTGGCAGGACCAAGGGGTCTATGCCTTAAAGAAGGGGAAGATGCCTTGCCTGCAGGGCCACCCCACCGTGGGTAAAAAGGGAGCCCCAACAAGTGACGTGCTCACAGATGTGGATAGATTTGGTTTTGGCTGAGGTTGACTAAGAGAAAATCAATAAGCAGCCCAATGAAGTGCTCTTAACTTTATGGAGAAAGCTGTCTCTGGACCAGAAATTTCAGAAAATGCCCAAGGGGGAGAAAGATATTGCTGTGTGACCTGGTCCTGCCTGGATGCTTCAGCTCAAAGGCTACTTGCTGCAGCCAGGAGGAAATGTAGAGCCTTTTCTACTTGATTAGGGAAGTGGCTGAGGTGCCCGGCTTTGGGGGACACCAGATGACCGGAGGCAACATGTGGACTTAGCAATCCACTAGTCCCTGCACCCAAATAATTTTCTGGGCAAAGCTGCATACATAGACAGTTATGACAGCTGGTCAATGAAAGTAAAACCTGTATTTTTGAACCTTGGCATTGGCTGTTTGGCTTCATGCTTACATAGTGTATATGTCTCTTCCATACCTGAATACATTCTGGGAGTTGGATATTTTACACGGCTTGGCAGCTGTGCCATTTGTCATGGATTTCATGGACCATTTGACTACAGAATTGGGATGTTGCTGCTATGTGGTAGGTTTGGCCAATGCATTCTTCTCAATCAACATTGCTCCAGAGAGCCAGGAACAGTTTGCCTTCATGGGAGGGCAACAATGGATTTTCACAGTGTTGCTGCAGGGCTGTGTGCATAGTCCCACCACGTGTTGTGGTCTTGCTAATGATATTATGCTAACTTCTGATTCTCTTGCCGATTTAGAGGTGGCCATGCTCCTCTTGCCTAGAATTAAGATGATGCAGCTGAGACCTCCTTCCTGACAGCCAAGCAGGCTATTCAGCAGGCACAAGCCTTACAGGTAGTTGACCAGGGGCACCTGTTTGAGGTGGATGTGCACATGACCACAGATGGTTTTGGTTGGGGCCTGTGGCAGTGCATGAAGCACTCGAGAATGCCAGTTGGCTTTTTGTCCCAACTATGGGAGTGAGAAGAACTCTGGTATTCACCAATAGAGAAGCAGTTAGTAACTGCATATGCTGCCCTTTAGGCTCATGAGAGCATGGCAAGATGGGCTACAGTCATTATGAGGATGACTTACCCAAAGTGGGGTGGATACATTCATAGGTAATGACCCCCTGGACTCGGACAGCACAGACATACATCCACTTTAGCAAAGTGGGGTAATTACTGAGAACAGTGGAGTATGCTGAGTCCAAGTCCCTTAGCACCAGAGTTGCAAGAAGTTTGAGACCTGTAGTCCTAATGCAAGAGAAGGCCATTGGGCCTGAGGCATCCCTACAGCCTGAGCCATCGCCATTTAAGAAAGGGCGTCCCTCCATTCCTGATGGGGCATGGTACACAGATGGGTCCAGCCAACGTACTACTGCTGCCTGAACCACTGTTGCAGTCCAACCTAGTACTGACACCATGTGGTTTGAAACCAGGTGTGGACAAAGTAGCCAATTGGCTAAATTTAGAGCAGTATGGATGGTGATCACCAAGGAGGTTAACTTGGAAGTTACAGAATTGACTAGTTAGTCACTGGCCCATATGGGGCCAACCCATGTGGCAAAACCTATGGGAAGAAGGATGACCTCCTCCAACCAGGTATGGGAATGAACAGTAACTTGTTGCTTCCTGCCCCAATGTCCCTAAAGGTAGGGGAACAAAAAACCTGGCTTAGCGTATAAAGTAACATGGGGGTAATATAACCATGGGGTGGTTGCCCACATGTGTTGGACCTGTGTGTCAGGGGCCTGTGTGCCAATCCTCTGTATCAGGCCTGTGTGCCAATCGTCTGTATCAGGCCTGTGTGCCAAGACCTATAAGTCAAGCCTGTGTATCAGGCCGGTGTTCCCAGAGCTTATGTGTCAGGCTTATGTTAAGCCTGTGTGTCGGGCCTGTGTGTATGTATCAGGCCTGTGTGCCCAGAGCCTATTTGTTAGGCTTATGTTTCAAGCCTGTGTTGGACCTGTGTGCCCAAAATCTATGTATCAGGCCTATATGTCAGACCTGTGTGTCCAAGGCCTATGTCTCCCTCAGCCTAGGAGGTGGAGTGTAAGGAAAATGGATGTACTGCAGTCCAGAATAGGCCAAGACAGACATCTGGTCCAGCACGACTCAGCAAGTTTGGAGCGCAGGTACACAATGCCACATATTATGTAACCACACCACACAAGGTGCATTAAGTAACCACTCACGTGCACTCGTGCTTGGCTCAGAGTCACTATTGTCTGCAAAAGGTGTAATTATTCTGCTAATGCCGTACATACAGCTTGCATGTGTCCATGGATTGCTTGCGCCCATGGCTTGTTTGCGCCCACAGCTTGCTGTCATTCATGGCTCCCTTGCACCCACAGAGAGAGTAAAAGCCATGTTGAAACTGTTTACGATTCCTAGAGTGTTTTTCCAGCTATCTGCCACTTGCCCACAGACCCCCCTTGGACCTCAGTGACAACCTGACATAAGGAATTGGCTCGTATAATTATGGAGGCTGACAGATCCCAAGATCTGCAGTCAGCAAGGTGGAGACCCGACTGAGCCAATGGCATAAGTTTCAGTCCAAAAGTCATTAGAATTGAGACCTAGAGGGAAGATTCAATGCTTCAGTTCACACCTGAGAGCAGGAAAAACATAATGTCTCAGCTGAAAGGCAGTCAGGCAGGAGGAGTTCCTTCTTACTCCCAGAAGGATCAGCTTTTTTGTTTTATTCAGACATTCAACTGAATTGATGAAGCCCATCTGTCCATTAAGGAGGCCAATATACTTCCCTCACTCTATAGATTCAAATGTTAACTTCACTCCGAAACACCCTTAAAGACACATCCAGAAAATTGAGTGTAGGACCAAATGGCACCTTGTAGCCCAGTCAAGTTGACAACAAAATTAACCATCACAATGAGTGTATCATAAAATGTCTTCTTTTCCTCCAAAAATTAATTTTTTGATCTGCAGCCAAGAGGTCACTAGAAGAGATGTGATAACAATTAACAACGACAGGCAGATCAATCTTGTAGTGATAAATTAGCTAACTATAAAAAATATGCTGATAACATGCATTTAGCATTACTCATTTCATTATAGAAAAAATAGTCATAAAGGTCCACATCTTTTCCTAGGGAACAAAAATATTAAGGAGTTTTTGGTAGCAAGGCTTTAAGATAGCCCCATGTGATTCTTACCTCCTGGTACTACTCATGACCTTGTGCAGTATCCCCCATTGTATCTGGGACTGTCTGTGTGACCAGTGGAACACAACAGAAGTGATGGCATATCACTTCTGAGACCAGGTCATATAAGCTATTAGGTCTTCTCTCATTCTGTCCATGTCTCCTTCTTTCTCTCTCTTCTATTGGAGAAAGACACCCATATTGTAAGGACACTCAAATATCCCAATGGGGAGGTCCATGTGGTGAAGAACAGAAGTCTGCATATAGACAGAACAGAACTGTGGCCTGTCGCCCATAGCAATATGAGTGACTCACCTAGGAAGTGGTTTCTTCTGCTGCAGCTAAGCCTTCTGTTAATTGTAGCTCTGCCTGACATCTTTACTGCACCTTCATGAGCTCCTGAGTCAGAACCATCCAGCTAAATTCCTGAACCACACAAACTGGTAAAATCATTTTCTGAACCAGACAAACTGGGGGAGCATCAATACTTATCTTCCAACCTGCTAAAATTTGGAGTAATTTCTTATATAGCGATAGTTAACTAAGACAGATTTTGGGACAGAGAATGTCATGCTGCTGTAACATAAACCTCAATTGTGTGCTGGTATTTAAACTAGGGAGTGATTGGAAGCTGGAAAACTTCAAACAACTGTGAGTGAAAACAGAGGAGCATTTAATAAATGGTTTGTAATAACAGGGTGACATTTGAGGAGGCTGCTTAAGGGGAAACTGTGGCTTAAAATACCAAGAAACAAATAGATTTCCCTTGGAAATCCAGACACCTGAAGAGATTTGAGAGAAAGTCCTAATTGTAGCTAGAATCAGATCTGTGAGTTTCATCTCTACCCAATCAATACAATTCACAGCTATAACTAAATATTTCTTCTCTTACAGTGCTCTAGTTCCTACTTGGTATAAATATTTGTCTGTGAAGTGCAATGATTTAAATGTGTCCCCTAAATTTTATGTGTTGGAAATTTAATCCCCAAGGCAACAGTTTTGAGAGGTAGCACGTTTGGGAGTTGATTAGCCCATGAGGCCACTGCCCACATGAAAAGATTAATGGCGTTATTGTGGGAGTTGAGTTCCTAATGAATGAATTTGGGCCCCTTCCTCTTTTGTTCTCATCTAACCTGCATAAATTCTTGCGTTTCTGCCTTCCACCATGGAATGATATAGTAAGAAGCCCCTAGCCAGATATGGGCACCTTGATCTTGGACTTCTCAGCCTGGAGAACCACACAAAATAACTTTCTGTTCTTTATAAATTAACCAATCTCAGCTATTCGGTTGTAGCAGCAAAAAACAGACTAAGACAAGGAGAAAGTTCTTTCTTCTCTTGCTGCTGATGCAATTCCAGCACTGCTCAGCTTGAGAGGCAAGAATAAGCCTGTCCTTGCTACCTGTTTTGTTTTCCAAAGTTAGGAATGTCCATCAACTGACTCCTTACCTTTACATTTTTGCCCTTTTTGGCAGTTGTGATGGATATGAGTGTGGAGGCCTAGCATGTGCAAAATTTTTCTTCTTGCCTGGATGCCTTAATGTATTTACCTTAAAATTTTGGAAGAAAATAAAGATTGAAACCAGATTAAAAGCACATGTTTATAAATAATTTAGGCATACATACACAAATACTGTGAACAATGAATGGGTTTTCAAACAACTTAATTTTGCAAAGGAGATGGTAAGAAGTTGAAAAGCCTTTATGTATATACAAGCCACATTTCCTCTTTCCCAAGCTCTTGTCATCTGTTTCTGTGCGTTTTCACTGACTGTTAAAGGCAACATGTTTTTCCCTCTCTATCTGTGTATTCTGTATCTGTGTGCCATCTGCTGTGTCTGACATTATTTCTGGATATATATACTCTTTGTTTTAGTGAGTTCCCTACCTTATTTCAGTGGTAGAGTCCAGTTCTGCTTGGGATCTATGATTTAAAAAGTCTGCTTTATACAGTGTTATGATACTTCTTCTCTAACATCAATCTGCATTCTACCATCCACAGCCCAGGGAAACTGCAGTAGAGTAATTAGCAGTATCCGAATTACAATTTTACCAAGAAGGCACAAAGGGGCAAGAGCCGAGGGCAACAAGAGGATGATTAAGTTTTATCAGTAGTTTTTAAACTTTCCTTTTCTACTGTTCATAAATACATTTAGATTATCAAGGACATGTACTTAAAAGAAATACAAATCAGTTCTTATCTTACCAATTAAAACTTTTTTTTAAATTTTGATCTTTGAAGATGTCACTTTTTCTTTAGTAAGTAGTAAAGCTTTGTACCCAGAAATGTTCCTCATAAATGCAATTTGATAACATCCAGTGAATTAAGACACCAAAGCACTTAGCATGATTAAACTGCTGATAAATGTGTATTCTTTAATTCATCAAGAACCATTGTCACATGATATTATAGATTTTTTTTTTTCAACTTGATGTGGACTGTTTTGGTTACTTTTTTTGTTTTAATTCTGTTAAAAGGCATCTAACTAAATATTGAACTTACAATGAGAATCATTTTTTTCCAAACAAATTTAAGTAAATAACTTGTATTAATTTGCTTTGCTTATGAGAGAACTACTCAAGACAAAAGTAGATAGTAGTCTTGAATTTATAAGTAATTCAACTTTCTTTTTCCTAGATTGCACTCTCTTTGGAAGGTATTGCATTTAGTTGACTTGCTTTTGTTAGATACCTGTCATACATTTGCTATTTTTGTTATTTTTGCTCCTATATATTAATTTTTTTTTTAAATTTTAATCCATTTATAGGATTTACAATGAAACTCCAGACTATTTTAACCTTTTTGTCCTGCTGGAGAAAAAAATACCACATTATGTGTTTTCTTATATACCCACAAATCAGTGGGTTCAGAAATATTCAATTATACCTGTGAAGAGAAAATAGAAAAAAATGGGAAATATTTGTAGTAAAAATTTGGATGAGCAGACTTTTAAAAACAGCATATTAAATTGGAGATGTACAACTAAAATGACTGACTTCCAGACTCTTTAGTTTAGCTATTTGCATGCAAAAGTAATAGAGCATTAACAAACTATTGTGCAATCTGATGTAATTGCTCTACCCATGCAACCCTCATACACCATGGATATGCTTGTGTACAAAATAGCTATGATACTAGCATAACAGAGAAATAAAACTTTAAAGCTTGGTTTTATGTGGTAGGGAAGAGGAATCAAAGATGTTATAGAACTCAGGTAGGGTTTTTACTGTCTTGTCTTCTTTTGGGAGCTACCAGCTGCTACACTCACCAAATAGATTAGTTGAAAAATACATTAAAATGTACAAATTATATCTTTACAGTGAAATTAATGACTACTTCATTCACCATAAAAGATAATTTTACAAAGGAAATATTGCATCATTAAAGTTAGCATTTATGAAACCCAAATGTGCATAATAAAATGACAGCAGCTTGCTCAAAACAGTGTTATATCCTGCTAAAGTGCTTATCTTTTAAAAGAAAGAGCAGCGATACAATTCCACTCTTCTAAGGAGGACACAAAGGGTCCTACTAAATTCACTTATCTTGTTTTAGGGTACAAGGATTTTAGTGCTCTTTAAAATCTTAAAATAGAGCACATTTTTATTTTATTGTTGTATTGTGTGATACCAAAATTACTCATTAAAGGATTGTTAATGATATGGTAGATACACTAAAATAGTTTAATTGTGAGGCAAATTGGGATAATTACATACAGATGATTTAATTAATGAGATATCAAAATACACTGATACATTTACAAAATTGTGAAGTCTCACTGAGTTCAGAACTAGACTTGAATCACTATTCTATTTCAAAACTAATTAAATCAGCTGTAGTGAACCATCTCCAAGTCAATGCTCTCAACATTGAACGCGTTTCTATCACAAAGTATAGCAGTTTTAAAGCCACTTTGCCAAGAATCTTGGAATGGTAAATGAGGATAATCTTTTGCTTCCTATCAGTGCTCTAAATACAAGGAAAATTGCGGAGTCATACCTACTTATGATTATAATAAACTTCTGCATAGGGCCAAGTGATTCTTCCGTTGGTTTCAGAGAGCCAGCACCGATTCTTACATGTCCTCTTGCCAGTGCATTAGTCATATAAATAACAAGCATAAATAGTGCTTTTTATATTCTTATGTTTTCCTTTCTATTGTGGGGGATGATGAAATTTAAATTTATCAAGGATTTTGACTCTTAAGAAAAGGAGATAGTACCCAACTATCAGTAGATTGAGTAATGTGAAACATATTTGATTACCGATTCAAAGAAGAAATATTAAGATTGCAATACAAAAAGTGATTACACTTTGATGTGCTGTTTGTCTGTAAATGTTCTAGGTTATACTTAATATTCATAACCTAACTTTTGCTGTGCAGAATAACCTCTTTCTATTATTAATATGATGAAGAAGCTATGCATGCATTGAATGTACTTTTCTTGGAAATACGTACCAAATGATACAGGTATTATGGGTGCAGAAGCAGGAATTAAGGAAACCTGATAATTTAATGAGGAAGGTGACTATGTAGTCAGATAAGAACTCATTATATCTGAAAAGTTTCATTGCTGATGAACTATGGCAAACTGGCTTCTTGGTATATACCGAGACACGTAGTGGTGGGCTTTATTTCCATTACACTTCATTTCATTTCTTTTTTTTTTTTTTTTGAGACAGAGTCTTGCTCTGTTGCCCAGCTTGGAGTGCAGTGGTGCGATCTTGGCTCACTGCAACCTGTGCCTACTGGGTTCAAGAAATTCTCCTGCCTTAGCTTCCCAAGCAGCTAGGATTACAGGTGTGCACCACCATGTCCAGCTAATTTTTTAACTTTAGTAGAGACTAAAATGAGGTTTCACCATCTTGCCAAGGCTGATCTCAAACTCCTGGCCTAAAGCATCCACCCACCTCTGCCTTCCAAAGTGCTGGGATTACAGGGTGAGTCACTGTGCCCAACCTGCTTCATCTCTTTAAAAAACAGATTTTATGGAGCTTACAAAACTACATGCAGTCGCCATGATATAAAATAGTTACAAAATTAGTAAAGAAAAAAATTAAAAATGAGTAAAAAGAAAGCAGAGGTTCATGTGCATGGAGCAATATACATTTTAAATGTATATTCTGTTAATGAAAGCATGTGTCAAAATCAGATCTGATCATTCTGGTGACTATCCAAAGAAAAAATAAAAAAAAAGGCTTTTACAAATTTAGCACAGTATGTTTTTTCATGTGAAGTGCTAAATGAAAACAGTAAAATGCTTCTCTTAATGTGCAAGACTAGTTTCAAATAGCAATGCAATGCAAATTGAAGGTACAATACTGTTAAGCCAATGACCAAAAAAAAGTTTAATATCATACTTCAGTGTCTAATGGCTGGCATAATTCAATTTTAAGATGAAATATCTACAAAAGGATTATAATTAATATTTTGGAAGTAATTATTATTGCCACCCCTTTCAACTCTTGCTCCTTAAAAACCTTTCATAGTCGTTGACATTAGATAGTTCTGTTATATCCTTGGAAAATACATTTCTTATTGAAAAATTTGGGTTAAGAATTAAGAACATTTATCTATAGAAACTTAAGTATGAAAGGTATTGTTAAGTGGCAGATAAAGTTGATGCAATGTAACTTAACTGACTAGTTCTCTAAGTTACTCTATGACTTTAGAACTATCTTGGCTGGGCTGGGCACAGTGGCTCAAGCCTGTAATCCTAGCACTTTGGAAGGCCGAGGCAGGAGGATCACTTGAGGTCAGGAGTTCAAAACCAGCCTGGTGTGGTGGCACGCACCTGTAATCCCAGCTACTTAGGAGACTGAGGCAGGAGAATTGCTTGAACCCAGGAGGTGGAAGTTGCAGTGAGTGGAGATCTCGCCAACGCACGCCAGCCTGGGAGACAGAATGAGACTGTCTCACATCAACAACAGAAAAATTATCGTGGCTGGCAGACTAGGAGGTGTAGCACTATTAACGCAACTTCTCCAAAATGATTACTAGTGCAGCAAGGACTTCATATTGATTTACCCCATCAAATAATTATACATCTTAAATGATGGAAGCTTTAAGGCATTAATAAAATGCTATGAGGTTTTATGGGTTTTATCACATTTTATTATAGCATAACTGTATATTGTAACCGATGTCTTCTGCATTTAAAATTTTTATATTTTGTATTAATCATCATATTCATAATATTTTACTAAGTGAAATGTTTGTAATAATGAGTCTTTTAAAATTTCATATCAATCGCCATTATACCTTAGTAAGTTGTTTTGAAATTTCATATCAATTATCATTATACATTAGGAAGTTACACATTTATTGTGTACTACTCTGTTTTTTATGAAATATATCATTATTTTATAATATTTTAACCTTACAGAAAAGTTGCAAGATTAGTACAAGAATCTCCAAGATACTCTTACCTAAATTTACTAGCTGCTTATATTTTTGTCTCACTTGTTTTATCATCCCCTCTCTCTCTGTGTTTTGTTCTATTTATCTATTTATTTACACATATACATATATTATTTTTCTTCTTGAATCATTTGAGAGTAAGTTGGAGATAGTGTTACCCTTAACTCCTAAATACTTCAGCCTGCTCAGCCTAAAAGTAAGCTTATTATTTTAAATAGCTACAGTATAGTTAACAAAATCAGAAACTAAAAAATAATCTGTACTCAATATTCAAATTTCAACAATTTGTCAATAAACAGTCATTTACAGATATTTTTCTCTAGCCAGAATCCAAATACATTGTTTCCAAGTTTCTTTAGTCTCTTTAAGTTTTGTATAACTACATATACAAATATATATGAACTTATTAAATGTACATTCTTTAAAGGTTTTGCGTTTTCATGTAAGTCAGACTATTTTCTGTATATGAAAACTTTATAAGAATATTGTTTTTGACAAACACTCTGAGATAAAAATATGTGAACTTTTCATTTACGTAATAAAATCTGGCAAATACTATAGAGGAAACAGTAATGACTAAATCATTATTCTTTGACGCAGTTCAGATTCTACTAATAATATTTGCATACATCAAGTGTTAAACACTAGGCTAAGTGGTCTTTGATATATTGTCTCACTTACCCTTTGAATAACATAAATAAGCAACCTGGTATACAGTGAGGATACAAATTAGTATCTTGAAGCGTGTATAGTTGATAGCTATTGAAAATGAAATTTGAATTCCAATTAAGCAAATGTGTGTAATATATAATATAAAATAACAAGGGTCAGAAATAAATCCAGATGAAGTTCCAGGAGTTAGAGATCACACCAATTTTTAATATAAGAAATGAATGAGAATTTAGGCTTTGAATGTAGTTGTGCATAAGTATACATAAATACACACGCTCATCAGAAGCAATAGTTCAGAATGTGATTCATTCCATCCCTCAATCATATGCTGACTTTAATGGTTATATATCTGTGTCTCATTAAGAAAATGTTCATTTTTCTTGAAAGAATAATTTCTAATATCTGCTTCCAGAAAAATCATGTGTGTGTTGGTGGGGATGCTACTCACAAATTTGGGATAGTTTTGTTCCTTAAGTAAGAGGGGTATATTTCTTTTCTTTTGCTGCAAAACAAATTTCCACAGATTTAATAACTTCAAACAACACCCATTCATTAGCTCACAGTCCTGCAGGTCACAAGTCTGGGTGACCTCAACTGAATTCTATGTTGGGGTTACCACAAATCTGAAATTATGGTGTTGATCAGGCTAAACTTTTATCTAGAGACATTGGAAAAGAATCCACTTCCTGATTCTTTCAGATCAATGGCAGAATCCAGTTCTATGTAGTTGGAGATCTAGAGGTTCCACTTTCCTTGTTGGCTCTCTGCAAGCAGTGACCACCTGTACCTCTCACGTCACCTTCTCTGTCTTCAAAGCCCACAACCACGTGTTTTGTCTTTCTCACACTTTAATCTTTCTGAATTCCTCTTCTGCTACCAGCTGGCCACTCTGCTTTTCAAATGCTCATGTGATTACACTGGACCATGGTCATTACCTGATCATAAGTGTCAATGGATTAGTACACTTAATTACATTCTCTAAGTCTCTGTGGCCTTGTATGTTAACATATCCAATAGCATAATTTTCATTATATTGGCATTCCCAATAATTATGATAAAAATTTTTTTGAATTTTGCTTACTTCATAGAAGATAGTAAAATATGTCTGAGACATATTTGAATTTAGCCCTATTTTAACACATCAGCACTATCACTTTCAGAGTGAACTTGCATATTTGGGATGAGTATCCTTGTAATCTGCACATTTAAGGTCTTTTTTTCAGTAAGAATTCTACTTGACATCACTGTAATTTTTGATGTTATTGATAAACTGTATAAATTTCTTCTCTCTTGGTTTTCACAGAACCATTATTTTTTTGCTAGCTTAATTATACCTTTGGCCACTTATGAGTCTATTTTTCTTTTTTGTTGCTTCTGATGTGTTTTGTTTTGTTTTGTTTTTCCTTCACCAGCTGTGAAATATCCACCAAACTTTGGATTACAACGTTTCCTCATAATATATTTTATTCCTATTGAATATTTATTCTCATGGATTCCATTATCTATTTGCAAATATATTTCCAATACTGATTCCCACTTTGCTATGTAGTCTTCCACTTGTATTTGTTGATCATAAATAAATAACACGTAAAAGCCAGGTGTGGTGGCTCACGCCTGTAATCCCAGCACTTTGGGAGGACAAAGCAGGTGGATCACGAGGTCAGAAGATCGAGGCAGGCAGATCACGAGGTCAGAAGATCCTGACTAACACGGTGAAGCCCCGTCTCTACTAAAAATACAAAAAATTAGCCGGGCGTGGTGGCGGGTGCCTGTAGTTCCAGCTACTTGGGAGGCTGAGGCAGGAGAGTGGCGCGAACCCAGGAGGTGGAGCTTGCAGTGAGCCGAGATCGCGCCACTGCATTGCAGCCTGGGCGACAGAGTGAGACTCCATCTCAAAAAAAAAAAAAAGCACGTAAAATGTTACATTCTTCTAATGCAACAGAAAATAGACTTTCAGCACTGAGAGAAAATAGAAAAAATAGGCAATCATTTTGCTCATACTCATTACATTAAGTATTCTTGGTAAATTAAAAAAATACATCAAATAGTATATTGTTAAATTGCAAAATATCTATACTAAATAATCAAAGGGTTATATCAATATTTTTATAATTCACGTCACAGTGTTACCTAAACTTTTATATTGTATTTTAAGTTGCTTTGAAGCTGGCAAGATAGCTTCTCTGAGTTTATAAGAGTACTGGACCTGGACCTGGAAAACATTGGTCAATGACACGTCTCAGATGAAATGCTCTCCAAGAAGCTTCTTTTAGCCCAAGAGAGCAACCTTGCCCAAAGTCATGGCAGTTTTTAGGCAATTGCCCATATCCAATGATTGGAGAATGAAAAGATACAAACTCCCAGCATATGTGCCTTAAGACGGAACAATTATGATGGGTAGTTCATACTCCACAGCTGCCTGTGATGAGCTGTGGTCTTGGCTTCAAATGCAGTCGTGTGCCATGTAACCACGTTTCAGTAAATGACTGACTGCATATAGGATGGTGGTCCGCTAAGATTATAATGGAGCTGAAAAATTCCTGTCACCTAGTGGCATCATAGTCCTTGTAACATCACAGTGCAATGAATTACTCTTATGTTCGTGGTGATGTTGCTGTAAAAAAAAACTACTGAACTGCCAGGCATATAAAAGTATATAGTACTTACAATTATGTATAATACTTAATAGTTGATACGATAAGAGCTAACTATGCTATTGGTTTATGTCTTTAATATACTATACATTTCGTTGTTATTTTAGAGTATAAATAAGTTAACTGTAAAACAGCCTCAGGCAGGTCCTTCAGGAAGTATTTCAGAAGAAGATATTTTTATCATAGGAGGTAATCATTACATGCTTGTTATTGTGCCTGAAGACCTTTCAGTGGGGCAAGATATGGAGGTAAAAGGCAGTAATACTGAAGAGTCTGACCTAGTGTAGGGCAAGCTTCATGTGTGTGTTTCTTAGTTTTTAACAAAAAAATTAAAAAGAAAAACTAAACTAAAAATTTTTTAAAATAGAAAAATGCTTGTAGAATAAGGATATGAAGAAAATATTTTGTAGAGCTATACAATGTGCTTATGTTTTAAGCTAAATGTTATTAAAAAGAGTCAAAAAGTTAAAAACTTTAAAAGCTTATGATGTAAAAACATAGCAGTAAGATAAGGTTATTTATTATTGAAGAAATATTTCTGATAATCCAGTGTACCCTAAGTGTACACTGTTAATGACATCTACCATAGAATTTCAAGCCTTCATATCTACCTGCCACTCTCTTATGCACTAAACTAAAGCAACTGGCAGTCCTGCAGGCTCCATTCACAGTAAGTGCCCTGTACAGGTGTATGTTTTTCTGTCTGTTATACTATGATTTTTACTGTATGTTTTCTATGTCGAGATACATAAATACTTACCATTGTGCTACAATTACCTACAGTCTTCAGTACAGTAATACACTGTACAGATTTGTAGTCTAGAAGCAATATGCTATACCATATATGCCAGGTGTGTTGTAAGCTATACTGTCTAGGTTGTATAAGTACAATCTATTATGTTCACACAATGACAAAATTGCCTAACGATACATTTCTCAGAATGTTTCCCTATTGTTAAATATTGCTTGAGTGTACATCGCTGCTTTGCTTTGAGTAATCACTCTTGCTGACCAATATTACTTTTTACACTAACTAATAGGTGTTCAGAGCTTCCTTTTATTATTTTTGTAATGTAGTACGTTTTAATAATTATTGAATAATATACTAGAGCATTTATCTGACCATCTCATGACACCTGCCAGAAAACAAGCTAAAAAGCAACACAGAAAAATTACTTCGATGCAATTCCTTGTAATTCAGTTGTTTTAATTACCACAATCCTCAGAAATAAAGCTTCTAACTCACTTTTTAAAAGATTGTATAATTTATGGTTTTATTTTTAAAATGCTTTGACACCATACATCTGTAAATCATACAGTCAGTTTAATGTAATGGTAACCTAGATCATGTACTATGTCTCTAAAATTTAAGTTTGTAATTTTTCTCAAAAGAATGGAGTCTCTAATGCAAGCTATTTGACAGAATCACCATCTGCCTGCCCTGAGCTTTAACATCTAGAGGAAGGTATCATCCACTGGGAAATTTCCACATGCATTTCAGTTGAAAAGCTAAGACTTCCTCACCTTTTCTTCCCCTTTGTGCTTGGGGAAATGGAGTACCACTCAACACTGCTCGCCAAAGATACAGCTGGCCAGTTTTGACTTCCTGGATTCTGGCCAACAGCTGTTCAATCTGTGCTCTGCACTCAAGGGACTTGAAGTTGAAGCATCATCCCCTGTATTGCCAATTCCACCCTAATTATCTCAGTGCTCCATAACCAAAGATTTCTTTTTTTTTCCCCCACCAGAGTAAATTGTTTAGCATTTGCTCTATCAAATCCATACTATTTATTAGTATAGCTACATGAATGACCTAGATTCTAATACTTATGAATTCAGTAAGTGTATTATCAGTAGGTTGTATTTTTTTTAACTGAAGCACAACCTGAAAACTTTTTAGTAAATAAAAACAATAATAGTAAGTCATAGTTAGCAAATGATTTTTGAAACTTTTAAAAAATTGATTATTAAGTAGGATTAAAGGGATGAGATATTGACTTTCAATTTTATCATTTACAATAATTTTTTATTTACAATTTTTATTACAATAATCTCAAAAACTCTGGGAGAATTATTTTATATGAGAAAACTTGAGGTTTTGGCAGGGAATGGACCACGTAAAGGGGTTAGTTAATTGAAGAATCCTAGTGCATTTACTCAGCTGTCCAGTTGCTATTTATGAGTTGAAGAAAGAAAAGTGTATTTGAAAATACCTTTGCAAAAATTATGGCACTGAAAAAATCAAACATAGGAAAATTACGACAGTGAATGAAATCTGACCTAACTGACCCCATCTTGCTTCTAACCTACAAGCTGCTCTTGTTCATTCTTGGGTGTAGGTTGAGCTTACCATAGTAGGAATTTAACTTATAGTTTAACTTTGAAACTAAGATGATAGCCCCTTCCTGAAATGAACCCTCTCTTTGCTGGGGACAAGACTACCTTTGTAAAGCTAACAAGTTAGCCACAAGATTAAAAATGATGGATCAGGAGTCACGCAGCCAGTGGCCACAAGATTCCTAACCTCCTCAACTGCTCTTGTGGATGACATCACTATTGTAAAACCTAAGATTGTTGTTAGAGATATTTATCAGGCCCTGCATTCTGATGGACCAGCTGGCACCACCCAGACTGGTAAACTGGTTCAATTAGTTCTGTGATCCTACCCAGGAACTGAAGGCGGAAAGAAAAACCCACTTTGACCCCCAGTGAATGTATCCCCTACACTAACAATTAACATTCCCCATTCCCTAGCCCTCTGCCCATCAAATTATCCTTGAAAAACCCTAATGCCTGAGCCTTTGAGGAGACTGATGTGAGTGATAGCTCTAGTTCTCCTGCATGGCTGTCCTTGCATCTATTAAATTCTTTATTTTCTGCAATACTACAGTCTCAGTCAATTGATTTTTGTGCAGTGTGCAGGAAGAACCCCTTGGGTGATTACATATTTGTTTGCACAATTATATTTTTAAAGGCATACAGGAACTCATATTTCCCACAATGTTTCTGGTTCTTAAATTATTTTTACCATGTTTACCCTTTAAATTTTCCCTCAAAAACATATGTGTAACTTCTCCACGAGACATAAAACATCAGTATATAACCTTTTTGATTATTTTCCAGTAGTGCCAATAAAAATGCACACGTCTTGCTTACTCTTTCCCACTGTCCCCACGTGATCAACATTAGTGAGCCACATTATGAAGTAGGAAAATGTTTACAGAATCACAAGTGTATTGAACCTCTTATTTTGAATAAATTGACCCTATAATTTATCTAAAATTTATACCTATAATGTCTAAATTTATAATATTTATTTATATTACCTATAATGTATTTAACCCATTATATTACCTATAATGTATTTAACCCAAATACACTATTGCCCTATCAGGTACGCTAGCAGAGGAAATAGTCCATTGTTATTGTCTGTTTATTGATTAGAATAGAGTGATGATTTGGTTATGTGCTGTGTTCAGATATAGCAAAGTTTCTCAGTAAATAGATCTGGAGATGAAAATTTGCACATAATAATTTTATCAAGGAGCATTCTCAGGATTAATACCTATTGAGAAATAAAAAAAATTAAGATTGAGAAAAAGAACTTGAACTGTGAAACAGTCTCAAGGAGGCCTTGGCCAATCTCTTGGGCAGCTCTGCTAAAATGGCTCTTTAGAATTCTGCTTTGATATAGGGGCACAAGCATTTATACTATCATATCAATAGCCATTTGATAATGAGTGTCCTAGAGAAAGAGGATTTCTTCTGATAAGGCAGCTCCCTTTGCCCAAGGACAATTTCATAAGTCTCAAGACTCAGTAGAAAGACATCAGGCAGCAATACTCTTAGGGGGCAGATAAATGAAAGCCTCAGAACTGAAGGGTGTATCTTGGTAGCACACAAGAGCATCCATTACAGTCCAACCTTTTGCTTTCTTCAGCTCCACATACTTTATATAATACATTTTGGAAACTCTTCATTCAAGATTTACGCTGGTCATATTTCTTGGGGTAAATTGCAACAGGAAGTTTAGTGGAAAAACTTCAACATCACCACTGTAGCTGGTCTTGAAGATATAATTTGCTTCTCTCTCTCTTTTTTTTCTTTTTTTAAAACCAGTTCTAGATTCCCGTCAATTTTAACAAGGATCTTCACTGGCTTAGGGTCTTATTCATATGTTGACCAAGAAGTTATTCACTCCCAAGGGGGTCTGAACTCCAGGTCATCATGCTTCCCTCAGCCTACTGTACATGAGCATTAAACAATAAAACTGGGTGAGAAAATGCCAAGAGATATCTCAGGGAGGACATGAGTATCAAGCATGTTGTTTTCTGACCTCACTGCATATCATTTCTATCTCTTTATGATGATCAAGATAATTACTATTACTAAGATTGTGACAGCTTCTCTTGATTATTGGTATTTTGACAACAAGCCCTGAAGTACACGTACAACAGCCAAGGATTGAAGTTTAAAGGGACTCTTGCTGTGTTCTCTGGTGAAAGTCTTCTTCCACAGGAACGCAGATCTCTGAAGCAAAAAAAAAGAAATAAGTAAAAACCTCTTAAACGGGTAGCTAGAAATAAAAATAAGTTCAGTTACTTACTGAGAACCACTCTCAGTTTTCAAATCCATAATCTCAACTTTTTTATCCTAGCACCATATGAGGGCTATTGATTTAGGGGATATATTGCATTTTGAAATATAGTGTTCTACCTTATCAGGGTATTATCCTTAAACTGGCACATCAATTGTGCTTTTCATAGACTGTTACATTTATATTTCTCTCTCTGATTAACAGCTTCTGGGTGGGGAGCATGTGCGTGTATGTGTGTGTGCGTATGTGTGTATAACAGAAGTAGTTGATGCCATGGTAAACTGTACACTGATACACTGTTTTGCTCTAAAGTAGATTCTGAGGCCATGCTAGCTCTATATCAATTTGTAATTCCTTGAACTATGATGCTAATTGAGACCCTGAAGGCAGGAACTGTACCTGGGATAGGTTTTGATGCTTTCACCGCTGGTGCCAAAGGGCTCCACTGTAATTAACTTGCTACTAAGAGTATATGTGGTCTCTTCAGGTATGATGGCCCATCATGGGTTCTGAATTGGACTTTTATGTTTGAATATTGGACATTCTGAAGCCATAGTAGGTAGGTCAGCCTTAGTGAGTTGGAATCTATGTCACTAGGTTCACTCATGACCATCCTTGCCACTGTAGCAACTTTATTATTGTGCATTTATCCTTTCTGGACTAAAGGGCCATTGAGAGTTTCTTACCTCAAATGGCTGAGTCATTGTTTCTGTCTGGTTGTTTACGGCATTGTCAACGGCACATGCCTTTTGTTGGGTATTATCATATACTACAAAGATCATATATTATGCCCACTCCTGTAGATTAATTGACATATAGTTCCTCAGACATTCTTGTTCTTAGTCTCATTTTTTTTTTTTGCAGACCTTCCAAAAACTTGCTAAGCTATTTGCCACAGCCCATGATTCTGCATACGTTCTGTCACTAGTCTGCTTCTCTTTCCATATAACGTGAACGACCAAAGATTTGCTCATTAGGAGAATTTCTCCTCTCCCAACTTTGAGGACAAACCATGAGTGGACCTCTAATGAAACTGCAGCAAGCTTTTATTAGCTTGCAACCAGTACCGAGTCTAATCCACCCAAAGTCTGACAAATTTAGAAATTACCAAAACTAATTCAAGAAAAAATAGAAAACCTGAATAAAACTTATATCCATAAAAAAGTTTGAAATTAAAAATCTTTCCTAAAGCATAATCAACCTCTCAAGAAAAGAACAACAACAACAAAAAAACATAAGGCCAGCCCAGATGGCTTCTCTGGTAAATTTCATCAAATATTAAAAGAAGAAAAAATATCAAATCTACTCAAACACTTCTAGAAAATAGAAGAGAAGGGAACAGTATTAATCACATTTCCAAGAGGTTAGTGTATTCCAATACCAAACAAAAAATCACAAGAAAAGTAATTCATAGTGCAATAACCTTATAAACATAAATGCATAAAATTTTAAGATATTAGCCAACTATATTAAGCATAATATAAGAATTATGTGCTATACCAGCCAGGCCTGGTATCTCATGCCTGTAATCCCAGCACTTTGGGGGGCCAAGATGGGCGGATCACCAGGTCAGGAGATTGAGACCATCCTGGCTAACATGGTGAAATCTCATCTCTACTAAAAATACAAAAAATTAGCTGGGCATGGTGGCATGCACCTGTAGTCCCAGCTACTCGGGAGGCTGAGGCAGGAGAATCACTTGAACCCAGGAGGTGGAGGTTGCAGTGAGCCGAGATCGTGCCACTGCACTCCAGCCTGGCGACAGAGCAAGACTCTGTCAAAAAAAAAAAAGAAACCAAAAAAAAGAAACAAATAAAGAATTATATACTATACCAAATGGGGTTAATTCAAGAACTGAACAAGTAATTTAATATCTATAAATGTATTAGTATAGTATATTAAGAGAGTAAAACACAAAAATACACATAATCATCTTAAAAGACACAAAAACAATAATTGAAGAAAATGTAACACTGCTTCATAGTAAAAACTTTCAAAGTTAAGAAATAGAAGTGAACTTTCTCAACTAGATAAAGGACACATACCACAAACAAACAAAAAAATGACAATTAATATCATGTTTAGTTGTGAAAGGCTGAACACTCATTTTCCTATTATAGAGAACAAGTAAAAAATGTCTACTCCCTCCATTCTGTTAAATGTCATGCTGAGGGTCTAGCCAGTGTTATATGGTGAAAATAAAATGATAAAAATGAAATTAAATAACAAGCATGCATAGTAATAAGGAGAAGTAAGATAGTTATTATTTGCAAATGACATAATCCTATAGATAGAAAATCCTAAGGAATACATACACTCAGAAAGAAAACAAAGAAATACAGTTTGCAAAAATCACAGGATAAAAGATTATAATGTACAATAATGCATTTTGGAATTCTAGCAATAAGAGACTTAAAAATAAAATCTCAGAAAAAAGCTTTATTCTCATTTACATTAGAAGCTACAATAAAAATATATTTAAAACAACAATTAAAAACTACAAAATATTGCTGAAAGTACAGAAGACCTAAGTAAATGATGAGGTATCTCACGTTCATGGAATGACTCAGAATTGTTAAGATGAGAATTCTTCTCAAATTGTTCTGTAGATTACACGAACTTCCTATCAAAATCTCAGCACATTATTTTATAATAGAAAATGACAAGGTGATCTTAAAAATTATGTGGAAATGTAAAATATTGAGCCTAGCCAAAACCACTCTGAAAAGAAAAAATTGGAGGACTTATACCACCTTAAGTCTGAATATACTGTACAACTCGAATAATAAAGGTAGTGTGTTATTACCAAAAATATAATCAAATAAGTCAATGAGTATAATTGAGATCCAGAAATAAAGCCTTACCTTTTCAGTCAATTGATTTTCTACAAAGATGCCGAGTTAATTTAAGGGCAAAAAAAAAAAAAAAAAAAAAAAAAATAGACATTACAAAAAATTTGTGCCAGGAAAATTAGATATCTATAGACAAATAAGGAAAAAATACAAATAATACGGAAACAAAACCAAAACTTACATTATAAAAAAACATCAAAATTAATCATAGAGCCAGACGTCAATGATAAAACTATAAAAAATACATAAGAGAACATAGGTGAAAAAATCCTATGGCTTTGGTTAACAAAAATAAACAAATAAAATAAACTATATGTGTTTTAGATAATGAAACATAGTTATAGTGGTTGAAAGCAGATCATTAGTTATCTGGAGGAATCTGGAACGTTGTAAGAAGGAAGTAATAAAAGGGTAGGAGGAAAAGTTTGTAGACGGTTGCTATGCTTATTATTTTGATGGGAATAATTGTTTCACCTGTATATACATGTGTAAAAAAATGTCAAGTTGTGGCCGGGCGTGGTGGCTCATGCCTGTAATTCCAGCTACTCAGGAGACTGAGGCAGGAGAATCGCTTGAACCTGGGAGGCGGAGGTTGCAGTGAGCTGAGATGGCATCACTGCCCTCTAGCTTGGGCGACAGAGTGAGACTCCCTGTCAAAGGAAAAAAAAAAAAAAAAAAAATTCAAGTTGTAATTTTAAATATATGTGTTACATTGTATGTCAAATATAACTACTATAGATTTCAATAAAAATAAGATATTTTATATGTTGCATTTGCATTTCACTGAATCAATGTTGCTATTTATTGTAGCATGTACAATAATTTTTTAATAAAAATTAGGAAAATATATGCTATTAAATTTATGTCATCTATCTTCACTGAAAAATTAGAAGAATGTTTAAACTGTGAAATCTACAGAAGAACACATGAAATTTAAAATCTGACCAGTAAGTTTGTTCAAATGATTGTTTCATTGTCACTATTGAAAATTTAAAATGTGCTTTCACTTTCCTCAAGCTCTTGGAACTAGATACAGAATTACTTCTAGAATATATATTAGTGAGCAATTTCTTCTGATTTTTATTCTTTTAGGCAAAAATATGTTCACTGATATTAAATTTATTATTCCATATTATGAATATCAGATGAAGCATGAAAATGAACATGAATAGACAAGCCAAGTTTCTTTTGAATGTTGAATAAGAGTGTGTTAATAATAATGTAACTACCTTTCCACTTGCATTATTTGCTGATACATATATCAGGTTACAAATCGTTATAAACAGAGAATTTGGTAGGAAAGGCATTTAAAGAATTGGTACAGAAATGCGTCATGTGATTTTCATTGAAAATAGAACAAATATGATGAGATCTAGGGGTGATTAGCTGTTCTTACCTTCCAATTGTGTGCTTCTAAAGTAATTGTAGCACAGAGCAGTGCGTTACAAATACTGGCTATGAAAAGGAAATTATTAGCTACATTTATTATTACTCTCCAGCCAAATAAAAACAAGATGTCACACAAGAGATCTGAGAATCCTGCTGTCACTGAAGAGATTCAAATGAAACACAACAAAATACAACTATTACACGCTTGCAAATAATTCTCAACCAAACTTAAAGACAACCAATGTTAACTTGCAAGGAAAGTAGATTTGTTTTTAACTTGAAAAACCATCTCAATAATATACCAAATAAACATTCTTTGAGTGTACAAGGGTTTTTCTACATGATACATGATATAAAGGTCTTTCTTATGCAGATAATATGTTGAAATTAATGGTTTTTGTACATTAATTTCAATGGAAAATAATATTCAGTTAGAAATTTAGTAGAATTTTGTGATTTATCTTGCAAGTTTAGTGCATTTCTTTATGGTGACATTTTCAGACTCAAGATTATAAGAACATATTTTTTTCTCAAGTAAATTTGCTTAGCAACATATGTTTGAGATATAATAAGAAATTTATGTGTGTGTGTGTGTGTGTGTGTTCTTGTTATCTATTGCTCCGTAACAAACAACCTATATCTTGTATCTTAAAACAATAACTGTTTATTTTGCTTAGCAATCTGTCATCTGGGCAAGGCTTAATGGAGACAGCTCATCTCTCCTCCACATAGCCGGCAAGTTTGTGATAGCTTTTGGTTTCTCTCCATGTGGACTTCTCATGGGAAGCTTGGCCTTCTTACAGCATCATGGCTGGATTCCAAGAACAAATTTCCTTAGACTTAGAAAGTTGAAACTGCTGGGTTGTTTGTTTGTTTGTTTGTTTTGCTTTTTTAATGTCTGAACAGGAAATTGGCACAGCACAGTGTCACTTCTCCCATATTCTATTGGCCAAGCGGCCATAGAGGCCTAGACTGACGGGGAAGACATAAACCCCTCTCTCAATGTGAAGAGTGGAGAAGAACCTTAGGGCCATATTTAAAAACTTCTGCAATGTGATTATAACCATCTTAAGCCTGTTTCTGATAATATCGTAAAAGCACCTTCATCAAATATTGTACACTGCTTTTGATTGCTTCAAGGATAGAGCCCTAACACCTTAACCCACTACAAGTTCTGAAGCTGAAGGTATAAGGATTTAATTTGATTACGTTGGGGCACAGAAAATGATACCTCAAAATACAATGCTTTGGCATTTTGAGTGTTTAGAATTAAAGAAAATTAAAAGGCCTCAGAAATATGCCTCAGAACCAAAGTCTCTCTAAGACCTTCCCCTTCCCATCTCTCTGATCCTTTCTTTCCTGAAGCACATGGAGGAATTCTTTCTGGAAAAATAAATTTCTTATCTGACTAAAAAAAGCCTGTCTCTAAAAGAAATGCAATTGTCTTAAGACCCTTTTCCTAGTAATCTCATCAAATAATCAGGAAAGAATTACCAAAGAGAAGAGAAGAGAAGAGGCTGGGAGTCCTCGCCATGCCCAGACTTTTCATCTTTTCTTCTAAGGGCTGCTCCAAGGGTTTACTTGAGGGCCTTTATTTTCACAACAAGACAACCTTTGTTCAAAGCAAAGTCCTGCCACTCACCTTCCTGCCACCTCCCCCAGACCTCAGGGAAACTGTGTCCCAGGTCATTATTCTTTGAGCTCATTCTTTTTTCCGTAAAACACATTTACTTCTATACCTCTCCTATCCCCTTGTCCTAAGAAGAAGAGCCGATAAACATCTGGACCTCATTGGGTTATTGAGTAATTATACTCGGGTAATTCCTCCATGTTATGTTTGGTAAATATATTTTGCATATCTTTTCTTCTATTAATCTGTCTATTGCCAGTTCATTTTTGGTGAGTCTTCAGAGAGCAAAGGGGAAGCTTCCTGTCTTTGACCCTACTGTTATCAGAAATAAAAATAATCTTATAAGTTGATGGCTCCGTATGGGCAAAGCTAGTCAAATTTTGTTTTTTCCTCCATCATACTCAGATGAATGTGAATTTCTATTTATTATTATGTATTTTCAATATAGTGATCAGAAGAACAATCTAGAAGTTGATAGACTTAAGGATATTAACTTTGCCACATTTAATATTAAGCTATAAAAAGTGTTAAATTGAATTTAGCCTAAAGTTGCTTCCTTATATATTTTAAGATTGACATAAAGATTTCTTCGTAAAAGCGAACTGTAGCCAATCTGAATGTACAAACAGCCTGTACCCTACTCTTGTAGCAATTACCAAGTTTCAGGCAATTAAAGGAAGCCAACTGTTTAAACCAAGTTCAAATAAGGCAAACGCCAAGTTGTAACCAATCCAGCTGTTTCTGTACCTCATTTCCATTTATTTACATCATTTTTCTTTTTTTATCCATAAATCCTCTTTGACTCAGCATCAGTGTTACTGGAAAGGGGTCCTGATCCAGACCCCAAAAGAGGGTTCTTGGATCCCATGCAAGAAAAAATTGGTGGAGAATCCATAAAGTGAAAGCAAGTTTATTAAGAAATTAAAGGAATAAAAGATTGGCTGCTCCATAGGCAGAGCAGTAGCTTGGGCTGCTGGACTAAGGATATTTATACTTAGTTCTTGATTATATGTTAAACAACGGGTAAATTACTCATGAGTTTTCTGGGAAAGGGGTGGGCAATTCCTGGAACTGTGGATTTCTCCCATTTTTAAACCATACAGTGTAACTTCCTGACCTTGTCATGGCATTTGTAAACCGTCATGGTGCTGGTGGGAGTGTCTTTTCGCATGCTGATGCATTATAATTAGCATATAATGGGCAGTAAGGACGACCAGAGGTGACTTTCCTTGCCATCATGGTTTTGGTGGGATTTACCTGGCTTCTTCAGTGCAATCCGTTTTATCAGCAAGGTCTTTATGACATGTATTTTGTGCTGACCTCCTATCTCATCCTATGACTTAGAATGCCTAACCTCCTGGAAGTGCAGCCCAGTAGGTCTCAGCCTTATTTCACCCAGGCCTTATTCAAGATGGTGTCATTCTGGTTCAAATGCTTATGACACCAGTGCCAGAGTAGCTTTGAATCTCTTCTGGTTGAAGGGCTACCCAATTTGCAAATCATTCTTTATGCAATTAAATTGTTAAATGTGTCTAAAGTGTTTCTTTTAACAAAAGTAACAGCTAGCTTTTTGATACTAAACTTGTAATGGCAATTCATGTTTTTGCTAAAATTTTAGGTTTGCATTGACATTCTATGCAAAGAAGCTGCTAATTTTAGACATCTTTGCGTTATCTTTTTCTAAAAAGTTTGTTAAACATTACTGTGCAGATGTCACTATATTAGAAATGTACACAATTATTTGGTGCCTTATTGATATCATGAGAGCATTCTTTTGTTTATTTACTTACACTGAACAACCTAACCACTCATATAGAGACTAATATGAAGGAAGAAGTCATATATAGATTCCTTCGTGATAGCAAAGCCCAGACAGTAAATTGAGCTCTACCCCAGATTAAATATAAATTTCTTCCCTTCATTAAAGTTCTCATAGAGATATCTTAGTCAATGTACAATTTTTCTCCATTTTTGGAATGTCCTAAATAAAAATAATGCAAAGTATAGCATCTTTATTCTTTTTATTAAACCTTCTTAATCTCTATATAGATTGAACTCAGCCATTGCTCTATGAGGAAGAGAAAGAGTGACTCAAGTTTCCTTCTTAAACTACTACAGATTTGACAGTCAAATCTCCTTCAGGGATTCAGAGACTGAATAAAGTTAGTTGGAATTGCTGCATATGTTACCAATTAAACCTTTTCATGTCCCAGTTCTCTAAAGTTACAAAGAATAAATAGGACAGCTAAGAGTATCACCTTATTTGAGACAATTTTTCAAAATATTTAGTAATATAGCATGTACCAACTCTCTTTGCTACCAGTCACATATAATTTCCATGTATGTATGCCAGTCATAATTAACATCCAAGTATGTGTGTACTGTGTGTGTGAGAGTGTATATGTCTGTGTGTATACATAATTTCCATATAGATATATAGATATATATGTTTCCATATCATTTCCAAGTCATAAGACTATGTCATTCGGTTTAGTATGTACCAGTTGTGCACTCAAAAATAGTTGGGAGGAGATGCAACTAACCACTTCAAATTTGTTAGAGAATTCTGAAAGGATCAGGAGAGAGCTAGGCAATAGTAACCTTGGTACTGCATGTCAGTAATGGGCAGTGATTCATGAGAAGTTAATAGTAGCTCTCTAGGGCAAAGACTTTGAAGTTGGATGAAACAGAAGTAGGAAGTGCAGTCACTGAAAATGGCAAAGCAGGTAGTTCCAAGAGCTTGTCCCATTACAGAAACAACATGCACACACACACAAAGCAAAAATCAAAAACTGTTCAATCGACTTTGTTGAAACTGAAAAATAGTCAAAGATTCAAAGGTTTAGAGCAAGCAAGTGCTGAATCAAGAATCAGTGGATTTAGAAAATAAGTTTTGCAGCAGTTTAGCTTTCCTTTGTCCCTGCCCCCCCAACCCCAGCTTGGCAGTAGCCTTGAATACAGCGATCTGTGTTTCCAGTCCCTGGTTCCAGAGGGAGCAGAGCAGACCTTGTTCTCAAAGAATTGCATATTTGTTTTGACCAGTTTTGGAGCTAACGGAAGGACAGAAGCAAGAAGCTCGTCTTTGTTTCACCTAATTTGGAAGTCTCTCAGAGCAGAAAACTAGCCACTAGGCAGAGGGCATCACTCAAAAATAGTGAAAGGGAAATGAACAATTTGCCGCTGCCTGGGGTAAATGGTTACTACAGAGCCAAATGAGATATGCTGAAAACGTGGGAGGAGGATGAGAGACTCTTAGAATTAGGGCGTTATAAAGCACTCTTCTGTACTAAGAATTTCGTAAACCACAGAGAGCCTAGGAAAGCATACATGCTTAGAAAAGACCTAGGCTTTCATTTGTGGCTGATCTTTAGGCTTAATGCAAGCAGGAAGCAAAGGTTAAGACAGATATGTAGAGGCCCTGGCTGAAAGCTGAAAACGTGTCCCAACACAGTTTTTTAAATCATCATTATTATTATTGTCTCCGATGTTCAAAGAAATCTCTGAGCAAACACTATTTGTCCACAAGCTAAAGAAACAGATTTTAGAGACCACATGTGAGGAATACGGTCATTTTAACAGTTATAAAAATAACTAAACAAGCAAACAACTACATCCCAGGCCAAAGGGTAAAAACAACAACAAAACACTGAACGAGGGGATCATTTTGATTTCCAGAGTTAGAACATTACATTGTTTAGAAAGTCCTCTTTCTTAACAAGAACAACAAAATGCAAAGTGTTTGAAGAAACAAGATAAAATGATCCTTTCACAGGATAAATTAATAGAAAACTTCCCTGCAGAAGCACAGACTTTGGGCTTACTAGACAAAGACTTTAAATCAACTATTTCCTTAAAAAATTAAACAAAAAAATGTGCTTGCTCTTCAAAAGTTACACATAGACTTACCACATGACCCATCACTTCTATGTATCACTCCTATGAATCACTCTCATGTATCAACCCAAAAGAATCAAAAACAGGTATTCAAAGAAATACTTGTACAAAGATGTTTATGGCAGCATTATTTACAATAGCAAAATAGTGGAAGTAACTCAAGTCCACCATTAGAAGAAAAATAATTTGGCATATACACAGAATGAAATTCAACTACAAAAAGGAATGAAGTTCTGATACTTGATACAACATGGATGAACAATGAAAACATTATGCTAATAAAATAAGTAAAAAAGGTCACTTGTATGTGAAACCCTAAAATTTAAGACATGTCTCAGTTAATTTACAACATTTATTTTGCCAAGGCTGAAGACTTGCACCCCTGACATAGCCTCAGGAGGTCCTGATGACATGCGCCCAAGGTGGTGAGAGCACAGTTTGATTTTATACATTTTAGGGAGACATGAGACATCAATCAAGATGGGACAACTTGAAGCAAAGGCTGGAAGACTTGAAGCGGGGAGGGGGCTTCCAGGTCATGGGTAGATAAGAGACAAATTGTTGCCTTCTTTTGAGTTTCTGAGTATCCACTGCAAAGGAGGCAATCAGATATGCATTGATCTCAGTGAGCAGAGGGGTGACTTTGAAGAGAACGGGAGGCAGGTTTGCCCTAAGCAGTCCCCAGCTTGACTTTTCCTTTTAACTTAGTGATTTTGGGGCCCCAAGATTTATTTTCCTTTCCCAATTCCATTGACATGAGGTATCCAGAGTACATTAATCTTTAGACAGATTGGTAGTCCTCAGAGCTTGAGTGAAGAGGGAGAAAGTGGGAATGAGTGTTTAATAAGTAGATTTTCTTTTTAGGTGATAAAAATGTTTTTGGAGTATTAAAAGTGCTAGTTGCCCACCATTCTGAAAATAATAAGTGCCACTAAATTGTGTTCTTTCATAGGTTTTGTTATATTAATTTCACTTTAGTGACAGAAATATTTAAGAAAAAAGTGATTGGGAGATTTCTGCTACCAAAGTAGGGTACTGTAGGAAGATGAAGGTCAATATTTGTTGCAAGAACCAGAAAACTATGTCACATAAATGACAAGAATCATGTTTTTTTTTGTGGTATCCAAGATCTGTAGAAACAATGATGACTTGTTGAACTAAAATTACAAAGAAAAAGAGCCTTTCTGGATTGAGCTAATTGTTATTGGCTAGTTTTTCCAACTTGGGGACACTGGTCACAGCTGAGCAGGAGCTAAAGGTCTAGCTTAGTTGAGGCAGAGGTCCATTGCTAGGGGAGAGATGCCAGCAAAGCTCTAAGTGTTAGAGGAGGGCTGGAGAAAAAAACTAAAATCTCAAGGGCTTTCAAGCATACTACCAAGATTATCAGTGGTAGTTTCCCGAGTTCTGGAGAACAGAGAAGACTTAAGACTGGCCAATCTTTCAAACTGGCAGAATAAAATCTCCAGTAGTCATTAGATGCCCAGAAAACAAAGACATGCTGAGAGTGGTGCTTCCAACGTATTCACTGCTGTGTCCCTTGTAAAATATTTGCTGGAATTTGCAGCAGTGTGTGGTGACAAGTGGAGAAATGGCCTGGGAATACCACAGGGTATCACTGAATCTTCCTTCGTGGCTGAGGTGAGGGTGCCTTCATACTTACAGTCAAAAGTCTAGGTGGGTACCACTCTAGAAAGAATAGCAAACCAGAAAATTCTTACTAAGCCTGCAATCCATTCCAATCCAGCTCCATATTTGATGGGATTGGAATGATGACTAGATTGTATTGCCTAACAGTTAAGGTCCTAGCCATTGTACTGTGAACAATAGGGGGAGAAAAACATAAGAATTGGAAAAGAAGGGTAAAAACTGCTATTAATCACAGAGTATGTGATTGTACACTATGTAAAATTCAAAATAATCTAAAGACAAATGTTAGAATCCATAAGTGAATTTTCTAGGATTGCTGGCATAATGACCATATGACAAAATGCACATTTCTAAATAAAGAATGGCTGAAATATTAAAACAAAAATCAGAAAATATTCTTAAGTGGATTATAGTGAAAATAATGTACTGAAATAAATGGCATAAAGCTAAAGAAGTGCTTACGGAAAAATTCATGGCCATAAATGCTATATATTTTCAAAAAACATAGGCTAAAATTAAATTACTTAAGATTTGACCATAAGAAACTAAGCAAAAAACAGCAAAACATGTTTATAGAAAGTAGAAGAAAATAAATAATAAAGATAAGAACAGACCAATTAAATTGAATACAAATGGAAAAGATATATTTACAACAGCATCAAAAATATAACATGCTGAGAAATAAATCCAAGAAAACATGTTTAGGGCTCTATCTTGAGAACTATAAAACTCAATAAATATAAGAATATTCAAAGAAATTGAGTATATATCACACAAATAGATGGAAAGACTTGATATTTTAAAGATGGAAATGATCCATAAATTAGAGTACAGTATATGCAATCATTATCAAAATGCCAGAAATCTACAGTTTGTATGTCTGTGTATACATTGACGAGCTGATTCCTAAATTTGTATGGTGTTTTAGAAGGCAAACATTTTCATGGCAGCCTCAAAGAAGAACAAAGCAGAAAGACTCACAATAACAAATATCAAACTGAGTAATGGAAAAGAATTGAAAGTCTATAAATAGATCAATATACATGTGTTTACCTGATTTATCAAAAAGACAACAGTCTCTTACAGTGGGGAAAAGCCAATCTTTTTGGTACATTGTGTTAGGTATATTGGCTATGAATGTGGACAAACACATTTCTGATTGTCTAGCAGTTCTACTCCTGAGTGAATGCTAAATAGAAATGAAAGCATATTTATACATACACACAGCACATGCACACCCACACATACACACAACATTGTCTAAATGTATTTATCGCCGCTTCATTCATGATAAACAAAGAAAAGAAAGCTACTCAAATGCTTATTTACAGCACATAGATAGAGCTACATTTATAGAATCGGACACTAAGCATTAATGAAAACAATGTAAAACCACATGGAGAATGAATCTTATAAAAACAATATTGAGGGGAAAAACACCCAGACGTAAGACTACTGACCCTGTGATTTCATTCGTAGAAAGGACGAAGGCAGGCAAAATCAATCTGGGCTGTTAGAGGTCAGGAAAATCGCTACCCCTGAAAGGTAGAATGTGGGAGAGGGTGCAAGGTGAACCAACTGTTGGGGGTTATGTTCTATTTCTTGATCTCAGTGCTAGTTTCCCAGATGTGCTAGTGTGTTAAAATTCACTGGTCTGTCCATTGAAGATATGCGTACTTGTTTGTATGTATATTATACTTCCATAAAAGGTTATAAAAATAAAAATGATTGATCAATTGTCCTGCAAGTAGATTTCTCTATACTTTCAAATTTTCCTTCTGTATGCGCAGAAAAGCAATTGGAGAAAAAATACATATTATTTTTACCAAAAGTTCTCAACTGGAGAGATTTTGTACCCAAGGGAACATATAGTCATTTTTAAGTCAGTTTTTGATTGTCTCTACTAGAGGGGTATGAGGGAGGGGAATATTGGTATCTCTTGAGTAGAGGCCAGGAATGTGGTTCAGCATCCTGAAACACACAGAACAACCCCCACAAAAAAGAATTATTTAACTCAAAATGTCAATGACACAAAGGTTGAGTAACCTTGACTTACATGATATGCATTTTACTAAATGCATGTTAAGTAAAGCAATGAAGCTTTCTTTAACCTATTCTATTGCTGATGGTAATTCCCAGGATGCTATCTTTTAAGACACCCTGTATGTCACATGCTTTTTGCCATATGCTTCTTGACAAAATCTTGCTTCTCCTCAGCTTTTAATTCCCTGATTATTAATTAACCTTCACTACAGCAAGTTAATTGCAAATATGCACTAATATTATATTTTTTCCTTCTTCTTCTTACCTGACTGTATCTATAGAAGATATTCTTTCCTTAGGCCCAAAAAAAGTCAAATTAAGAAGGAAAACAAGCAAAATTTTGGTTAAAATAAGATAAATAGACATGTAGGCTATTTTTACCTACCAACCACCTAGATGACCAAAATATCTTAAAACTCTTCTCAGTTCTCCTGTCCTAGTTCAATCTCTATGAGAGAAAAAAAAAAAAAAAACTTAAAAGTTTCAGGGAAGATTTTCCTGAATCTAGCAAAATTGTTCTTTTTGAAGTTTGTGAGAAGTATTTTTGTATTAGAAATTTAAATTATCTGAGGACATTTCCAGGAAGAATGTCTAAATATGAGTCAAAACTAGGCACTTCCCCTCTCAGTTTTAAGTATTAAGAAAGCTTTTCTAGTCACAAAACTATCGATCTTTTTTATTTCACCTGTTATCATAGTCTCTGATTCTCTTCACTCAGCTTACCAAGGCTACACAGTAGATTACAATAGATTACAAGTTGTGGTGATTTTTAGTGCTATTTGATGTCAATTAACTTAAAAGACCAGAGATTCTTACAAATCACTTTCCTTTTTACCACTTCATAAATTCCTGGAGATGATTTTATGAAAGAAAGAAAAATCCAATATGAATCAAAGTACACATTTATTACTTGTTATGAAAGTATTCTAAACCACAATTATAAACTCACTTGTAAAAGTCAGTAATATGCTGTTTGGTTTGGAGAATAAGCAGAAGATTTATGAGACAGACAACATCAGAAAAGGGATTATGGAGAGAGGAAGGGCAAATGTTCATTCCCCCCTTAGGTTGTCCACCAAACTACCTGGAACCAGGAGGTAGTGACAGGAGTGACATATATGTGCTGTGCCTTACAAGAGTGATTTCAATCACTTCTCAAGCTGGCACAGGCCATTGTTCTACATAGTGATCATTTTCTATAATTTTTCTGATGCAGTTAATTTTTGATGTTTTTCTAATAGGATTGTGGTAAATAGTTTGCAAAACCACTTGCAATTGGTAATTTCCAGGCTGTAGTGAGAGATGTGGTGCTTACACCTGTGAGGCATAGCTTAGATAGAGAAGGGCTTCCTAAATCAGTTCTCACTGGACGTGGAAGAGCTTGTTGGGAAACCTGGGGCAGCCACTGGGGCTGACTAAAGCACTGGGAGCCTGCTTCCCTGGAAGATGCAACTGAGATGGTGATGGGCCTGGCAGGTGGGGAAGGCATTTGAGATGGAGGAAAAGCACTTGTGTGACCACCAGATCTCCCAGCACAACCTCCAACAAAATTTGCAGCTTGACAGTCAGTGTGGAAACATCTTACTGAATTAGATCTTGAGTTGTAGGATTCTTTTCAGAGGTTCACAACCAATCCCGAGCACTTCCAGCACACCGAGTAATTGATTTAAAAAGCTGAGATTCTGTGGCATATAAATGAACCACTCACAAAGTTTTACCTACAATTAGATGTCCTAGCAAGGTAGCTGAAAGAAAGATAAGCAAACCTTGTTGACTGGCAACAATACTTCACAGCGAAATGTTCTTAGTCTTTCTCAAACAATTCAATTCCTCCAAGTGAGCACTAATAATCTGCAGAGCCAGCTGGAGGAATTGAAGGTATTTGACATTACCACAAGAAACCAGAAGAAACATTGCTAGTAGAAACTGGTGCACAACTACTCAGATCTATGCCACATATCTGCCTATTCATATTTCTGCCCTATTCATATTTCTCTTTATAAATAAAGAGAAAACATCTCTGTAAATAAGATTAGTTGCAGAGGTCATTTGGAATTGTTGAGAAGTTTCAATGAAAAACTTGGAAGAAACCTATAGCCAGAAAAAGTCAAAAGGTTTTTATGGTGTCAAGACTAGTTTAGTCTACTGATATGACATGACCAAAGTCAGGAAGATAGCTGATTTTGCTTTCTGAGAGAAGAATTACCTCTGCATTTATTTTCTGTTCATGGTGCCTCACAATAAACAACTCTGTGTCACAAAAGTAGGCAGTGGCACGAATGGTAATGACAATCGGACAGATGATGTCCTGGACTTCGGGTAATATTCTCTTCTTATTGTATGAGGTCACAGAGAAGAATACTGCTATGCTCACATAGTGGTACTGAATTCCCTTATATCTTTGTAAGCAGGCAAGCTGTTTGGGAATTTTTCTTCATTTCACTATTAATTGCCTTTTGCTTTGAGAAGAAGCCATTAGATATGATATTTTTACTCCTTATTCTTTTAGTGTTTATGAAAGGCAGAGACGTTTTTCCATTCTCACCATCAACAGGTTGATTTTCTGGTCCCAGGTGATAACAAACACCCGATTAATTACCACCTTCATCAATATAAACTGCATTTGCCATATAAGGATAAGAATGAGGATTTATTCATTGAGTCATGCCTTGCCTTGAAACCACAGCTAATGCCATATTTATTTATAATAATCACTCTACTCGGTCCCCTGTGTGACTTTAGTTATAAGAAAAAGTGAATATTTATTTAAAAATACGTAAAAATATAGCACTTATTCTGAGAATGAAAAGTCATTCAGGATCTATTTTGTTAGTACAAAAGTAATTGCATGTTTTGCCATTAAGAGCAATGACAAACCCACAATAACTTTTGCACCAACCTAATATACCAACTTGAGGACGTACCTGATTCTTCCTTCTCTCTCTCCCACTAAGCATTTCTGTTTCTCTAGAGGACTTTATTATTGTATTTACTCATTTAGAACAAGCAATTCATCTTACTTTCTAGTTAAATAAAAAGTTTATCTCATCAGCTGAGCTAATTACCATGATCCTTCCCAAACAGACCAATTATTCCAGACCTTGTGGTTTTCTAGGCCCCATTGTTTATCTTGGTCCAGTCAGTAACCAAGCCTGATCTGCTTCTTGAGACCTTGGCATTTGGGGAAAGAAACTTTTCTCAGAAAACTTTAGATATGGTAAACTCCACCTGTGGTATGTTCAGTCAGCTAGGACACAAAGAAGCATCTTGTGTCCAAATGTAGCTGAAGATCTGTGTGTGTGTGACACAAATAGCCACAGCTGAATGAATCTTTTAAAGTGCAATTCACCAACCAAGGTCTAAGTGTGAAATTAGCATACATTTATATCAATGAATTTTAATAAAAGTGCTTGTATACAAGAGATATAAGCTGGTAACTTCCTTCATAAGCTTAATTATTCTATAATTACTTTGGTGGGAAAGTAAAGTATTTTCTCTGTGTTCTAACAGAGGATTCCCACTTCCTCAAGTTTCACCTTTTTCTAGAGGGCCTTTATTATATAATTCGAGATCAGGCTATAGCTATGACATACTCATTCTAAGTATTGTCATTCAAAAAAGAAGAGTAAGGCAAATATTAGTTATTTCTTAAGAAAAATTCCTGGAAGCTGCCATAAGACACCTATCTTATATCCTACTGAGTGAAACTGGGACATTTGAGGACACTTAGCTTCAAGAAAGGCTGGGAAATGTAATATTTATTCTAAGTGATCTGATGACAACCTAAAACTCTAGATTTTTGTAAAGTTAGGAAAAGGCTACAAAGAATATTGAGGGATAATGATCACTCCATCACAAGAATCAATGTTACATGAATAGTTACCATTAATAATATCTGTAGTAGTAAAAGTATAAATAACAGTGACATTAATTTTATAATTTTCCTCAAAAATATAGTTGAATGAAACTATATTTTAGAAACTGAAAGGTGATGAAATTGTGAGAGGCTTACCAGGCTTGTGGGTTTTGCACTTGGAAATTCCTTTTTTTTTTTTTTTTTTGGCAACTCTACAGGATGGACCACATTAAAGAAAATTTCTCTGTGTTTACATAAAAATTCTACAAAAATGATGGTCTTTTATGTCGGTCCTTGTACATTGATATTGCTTTTATTAGTCTGTTCTCACACTGCTAAAAATGAACTACCTGAGACTGCTTAATTTATAAAGAAAAGAGGTTTCATTGGCTTACTGTTCTGTAGGGATCTGCTTTTGGAGATCCCTGAGGAAACTTACAATCCATGGTGGAAGGTGAAGGGGAAGCAAGCACATACCCACATAGCTGTCAATTGAGAGAAAGAGAGTGAAAAGGGAGATGCTATACAGTTTCAAACAACCAGATCTCCTGAGACCTCTATCACGAGATCACTGGAGGGGTATGGTGTTAAACCATTAGAAACCACCCCTATGATTCAGTCACCTCCTACCAGGCCCCACCTCCAACATTGGGGATTTCAATTAGACATGAAATTTAGGTGGGGACACAGAGCCAAACCATATCACTGCTGAACACAAATTAATGACTACACCCAACCTCCTAGTAGCTGTGCTGAAGTTCATGGAACAATTAAAATTTGGAAATGGTATTCTACTGGTATGACTGTACTCTTCATAGAAACATCTTCTACAGATTATTCTAATTTCAGTAATTTATAAGATATTTTAATTCTGTTAATCATGCTTAAAAAATAAATTTCTCCAAGAAGAACACATTCTTTAGAGCAGTGCATATTTTGAGACTACTGGAAAAGGTTGTGTTTGTGTACTCTCATCAGGGTACAAAAATGTAACAAATCCTATAGAATAAAATAATCATCTGCACCTATTATTTGTTATATTTCTTAGCTTAATTAAAAAATGAGTACTAGTTAGAAGTAGCCTGTATTTATTCAGTGATTTATCTAAAATTAAATTTATTGTCATTATAGTTACAATTTCATTTACAGGAAAAAGAACTTATCCTTTGTTCTTTGTGTGAGGAAAGAATACATTTAACGTAAATGTCTTGGGTAGAGGAGGCAGTCAATTGGGAGTGTTTAGCTAGCCGAATCATACATGATGCCTCTATGAATTATTTTGAGGATGAATTAGAATACTGGCATGGAAAATATAGTCATCAATAAAAGTTTTCAAACCTCATGATTGATTTTCTCTCTTTTTGTGTATATGTTTATTGTGTGAAAATAACAGCCTATAACAATTTTAATATTTTTTCTGGCCAAATTATAGACATGAAGTGGTTTTGATTGGTGTAGGATGTCAGGAACAATTTTGGAGAAATTTGAGCTCAAATACAGAAATAGTGGAAATATAAATTAAATAATGGCCAATGAGACTATTCAAGAAAAACATGTATAGAGATTGCTTTGCTCATTTGCCTTTAGTTTATTTGTTTGTGTCTTAGTTTATGAAGTGGTGTTATTTGTATGGGTGTTTTTCTGCATGCATGCATGCATGCTTGGTGGGAGTTTGTGTTTAAATAGATAAATATATCTGCAGATTTTGAATTGAAGACTTAAGAATGAATGAAAATCTTGTGTCTACTTTTTTTGGAATGGGATGCAACATTCGAATAGTTGCCACAGTGGGTCAACGTCAAGGAGCCAGTTTCATAGGGATTTAATTATTTGTTTAGTTGTATAATTTCAAAAAGGTTCTTGTAAGGAAAAATATTAAGGGATATTAAGGTACATTTAAAAGAACAAATATGTTGGGGCGTCTCTCTAACTGCCATTTTCTTACCTAAAATGTGTGAAAACATTTTCCTTATCAATGTATCAGTTGATAGACATTTGGGTTGTTGTCACTTTGGCTATTGTGAATAATGCTGTAGTGTGTCTACAATTGTCAAATTCATCAAAACAGAAAATAGAATTTTAGCTTCTGGGGCCGAGAGGAGAGAAAGAATGGGAGTTGTTACAATAGACATAGAGTTTCAGTTTTGCAAGAGGGAAAAGTTCTAGAGCTCTCTTGCACAACAATGTTAATATAGTTACCATTACTGAACTGTACACGCAAAAATAGTTCAGAAGGTAAACTTTATGTTACGTGGTCTTTGTCATGATTTTTCAAACAGTAAAAAATTATTTCATGCTTCATATACATTGAAAATCAAAATTTGAAGGGCATTCTTAAACAGCTGAGATTAAGATTAATGCTATTACTATGACAATCTAATTTCAAACACGGCAATTCCTTCTTTAGTTGCTTGAATAAGAAAAAGATCTGACAGTGATGTAGTGTTGAGGCAGGGGAGGATGAAGTAGGACTCAGCAGGTTGAATAGATTTTTCATGTTTTGAGTGAAAGGCTCCAATTTGTTCTTTAATCTTTGTAGTAACATACTGTCATCTTAATGAAAATCTGATCTCCATATTGATGCATTGTTCAGTAACTGTTCCTTCAGTTGGAGACTTATATTGAGTGGAGAGAAATGTAAGTAAAAAAAAAAATCATGAGAGTACATACATCTTATTTTTAGTTAAAGTGCGTGTGTTTGTGTGTGTGTGTGTGTGTTTATATTTTAATTTCCAACCCCTACTACTTTGAACCTCTATCTAGAGGAATAGTGATCTCTCTGGGTTTGAGATTTTGAGCACATGTATTTTGAAGAGCGTCTTTTAAGACAGATTAACTGAATGAGCTAATCCAGTTAGAACAGTTTGTATTGGTTTTGTAGTGTTCTCCCCTACTAAAGTAATGCCAAATGGCATGACAAGGACTATGACCTTCCTCAGAAACTGGAGTTAATCATCTGTAATTCACTGAGCTGTAGAAACAATCACATAAGAGATTACATAATATGTACATTGGGAAAAAAGTAGGGAAACAGGATAACATCATAAGTTATGGAAATATCATAAATTGTTACTAAATATTTTCCATATTAAGCATTTGATGAAGCACAGTGAAAAATTAGGCACTTAATAAAAGCATTGCTAACAGTGGCATGGCAATTATGTGTTCACATTAACTTTCAAACACTTTAGACCCATTATAAATTAGTATTTGATTTGACCTATATTTAAAGTGTAAAACGTGTTTCGATTAAAGGCAAATTGTATAAAATTTAATGTAATTATTTACTTCTAAGGACATCAGATGACAAGACGTGGCTGAGATTATTTTATTCTGGGAGATTATTGCAGGGGATGGGAAGCCTGAGAGGATATCTATCAAATCAATTAAATCTGGTTTTTGGCAAGTAGCAGGATGCAGACTGGGTAGAAATTTGAGCAAAATTTAATGTTACTTTCTAGTAGATTATTCCTCATGATCCAGTATTCAATAACTTTTGTGATTTTTTTTTTTTTTTCTCGCTCTGTCACCCAGGCTGCCGTGCAGTGGCGCGGTCTTGACTCACTGCAAGCTGCGCCTCCCGAGTTCATGCCATTCTCCTGCCTCAGCCTCCCAAGTAGCTGGGACTACAGGCGCCCGCCACCACGCCCAGCTAATTTTTTTTTTGTATTCTTAGTAGGAACGGGGTTTCACCGTGTTAGCCAGGATGGTGTTGATCTCCTGACCTCGTGATCGTCCCGTTTCGGCCTCCCGAAGTGCTAGGATTACAGGCGTGAGCCACCGCACTTGGCCCGATTTATTTGAGAGACATAAACAAAATTTTGTTATGACTAAGATCTCTGTCTGTTTACAGAGATCTGGACAGTATCAAGAGGACTCACAAGAAAGTTGAAATATCCAGGGCATATAAAAAAATGTGAAGCTTTTTATACCACCTTTAGGCCTGCAGAGGCAGGAAGCAAACATCTTATTACTAGATCGTGAAGTAATGTAAGTAATGATATAGATCCTGAGGTGGTCTATGAAGATAGGAGAATTGGAGAGGAGATGGTTCTAATAGTTCTTACCTTTGTCTCTGATCTGTAACTCTGACTGACTGAACCCAAGAAAAAGCCAGAGATCAAGCACATTTGGGCTGATGCTCTCTGGCGGAGTCAAGGTATCTTTTGAGGTAGAGCAGAGTAGAGAAAGGTGAATATAACCTAGAGAAAGCAAATGAAAATTAACTCCCGAATACAATGCTACATTATGTTCTTCTAGAATATAAAGACAACATATTACATAATGAAATTTTTCATCAATATATCTCATTGAAACAGAATGTCTGATTAAGATGAGAACATATGTTTTTAAATTCACTTAGAGATCATTCTGAGTAAGTACAGCATTTTGCAGCTTCATTACTATAGTGACTAACAAATGAAAATTAAAGATTTTAAGAGGCAAGAAAATAAATGATCAACATTATAAGCATTACATTTAAACAACCTGTAGCAGCACTATAGTGCTGGAGTGGTCAATAAACTATATGAAGTTTAAGATTCAAATATTGTTTGTGTAAGAAAGGGAAGGCTGTATGCTTTTATTATCAATGTATGTGTGGCAGGAAGAGTAAAATATAATATTTGAAAAAAATAATTTTGAAAATATATCCCAAATTTCATATTATAGAATTTATATATCTCTAAGATTTTCTTAATAACTGGAAAGTGGCTGGGCACAGTGGCTCACACCTGTAATCCCAGCACTCTGAGAGGCGGAGGCAGGGGGATCACCTGAGGTCAATGAGTTCAAGACCAGCCTGACCAACATGGAGAAACCCCATCTCTACTAAAAATACAAAATTAGCCGGGCATGGTGGTGCATGCCTGTAATCCCAGCTACTTGGGAGGCTGTGGCAAGAGAATTGCTTGAACCCGGGAGGCGGAGTTTGTGGTGAGCTGAGATCACGCCATCGCACTCCAGCCTGGGCAACAAGAGTGAAATACCATCTCAAAAAAAATAAATAAAATAAAAATAAATAAATAAATAACTGGAAAGTGTTTGATTTTTAACATTTAAACCCAACTAAATTTCCAGTTTAGAAGCTTGACAGTTGTAAAAAAGCATAGTTATTAAAATAATTTCAGAAAACTGAGCATAATATTTTTCATTTTCCAATCCCCTAAAACTAATAATTGATTTTTCTCAAATACTTGGCTTTACCTTATTAAAATAAATTATACTGAATTGCCTTGACACATAGATAAATAAATTATAATGTTCCTAAATTATGTTACTTTCTAATAAAGTATTCCTGATAAAATACTTAATAACTTTCATGATTTATTTGAGATATAAACAAAATTTTGTTATGACTAAGATCAGAAGAAAAATAAAGATTCTTATAGTTGACCCAAATAATTGCATAAATTACTAAAAAAAGCATTAAAAGCTGAAGTAACAATTCAGGCTAAACTCCAATCACTTTACGACTGTGATAAAAGTGAATGTTAACATCTGTACAGTTCATATAAAAGACATCAATATTTGTAGGCAGTGATTAAAGGTATTGAAGTGATAAGAAATTAAATAAACTCCTCATCTCTTCTACCTGTAACATCTAGGGTTGTTTCCAGTTAAAATACATCATCCAGGGATAAAGCTAATTATAGCCTTTCTATGCATGCTTTTTGCATCACTGTTATTGTCAGTTTTTATACTTATATGTACAATATTTATTGATATACAAATATTCTTTAATTATTTGCAAATAAAATACAAAAAGTAACTTTAAATGCATCCTGCACCTCCCTCTCATGGCACTAAATTGCTCAAGCAATAATTATTAAAATACACATTAGCACTTTTTTAAAGTGGGAATATAAAAAAATTTCTAACTTGAAAGAGGCAGAAAAAGGGCAGAAAGCATTCACCAGGATAGGAAAAACACAAAGAAAAGTAAAAATAACATGAAGAAGTAGCAAAATTAATCACTGGAAAAAATAAGCATGTGGAAATTATACAAAAATATCAGTAATTGCAATGAAAATAAAGGAATATATGTTGCCTATTAAAATGGTAGATATATTTGACAAATAAATACATCCTATTAGCAGATGTCAGAGTTGGGATCCAAACCCCATCCCACTGGTCCCAGAGCTGGAGCTTCTCACACTACAGCACCCTTTCTCCACACTCTGGTCAACTCATCAGAGAGCTGAAAAAAGAAGGCACAGTATCACTTTGTTTGACTTCGGCAAGGAAGGGACACATCAAAGGACTAACATTTTGTGTCTCTCTGAGCATGTCTACAGATAAGAACAAAAAGTGTCATCAGAATTTGAGTTTGCAGATAAATTTTAGCATGTAGAGAATTTTGCAAATACAAAATCTGTGAATACATATGGATCAACAGAATTTCATATTTAACAAAGAAACAGTAATTAAAAAGTGGAAACCATGAATATATGTGCACCTAACTCCAGAGGCAAAATATGAACTTAGAAAAACACAGCAAAATACTAGGAGTTGCCAGGTGCAGTGGCTCACACCTTGTAATCCAGCACTTTGGGAGGCCAAGGCAGGAGGATCATTTGAGTTTAGGAGTTCAAGACCAGCCTGGCCAACATGGTGAAACCTAATCTCTACTAAAAATACAAAAAATTAGCCAGGTGAGGTGACGGTGCTTGTAATCCCAACTACTCAGGAGGCTGAGGGAGGAGAATTGTTTGAACCTGGGAGGCAGATGTTGCAGTGAGCCAAGATCGCGCTACTGCACTCCAGCCTGGGCAACAGAGCAAGACTCAAAAACAAACAAACAAACAAACAAAAACCCAGAAGGTTACAAATTTGCAGATATGTTGAAAAAACTCTTATTTAAAAGAAAGTTAGCAATTAGGCAGTTATGAAATCATTAGGAATGCAGAAAATTTCTATGCACCAGATTAAAATATTGAGCTAATACTTCATAGATAATTTTAATTTACATACACTAGAGACTATCCCAAAATATACATTTTTTTAAAAAAAAGACCAATTTTAAAGCAATATAATGAAACCACCTTTGCAAATATTATGACAGTCAAAGAGTCTAGCATGGCTTACTCCATATCGCTTCTAGCCTCGCAAGCTGGCTTTCCTCTCATGTTCCTGGGCATTAAGCCAAGCTAACCGTGGCAGGAATTTAGATTATAGCTTATCTTTGAAGCAAGGATGATAGCAGCCCCTCCCTAAACTGACTCACTCCTTGTTCAGGGACTGAAACTGCCTTTGTAAGACTAATGCAAGGCCACATGTTAGGATTACTGGGCAGGTAGAGCAGAATGCATGCACAGCTTACCTTTATATAATTGCTTACCACACCATAGGTCAAAAACTTTGTAACTTCCCCACTTGTTCCTATGGATAATATCACCATTGTAAAATCCAAGATTGATATTTTGCAATTTTTTTTGAACTGGTTACACACTGACTCTGCCTGGACCTGTGATTTATGACTCAGTCCTGGACCTGGGATTCATAATTCAATCAATCCTGCGACCTCCACCCAGAGTCTGATGCGGGGCATAAGCACTGTTTTCCACACCCCTGTGATTTCATCCTCAACCGATCAGTAGCGCCCATTCCCTAGCCCCTTGTCTGACAAATTATCCATTAAAAAACCTAACCTCTGAATTCTTGGGGAGGGTAATTTGAATAACAAACTCTGTCTTTCATTTGGCTAGTGCTGTGTTAATTAAACTCTCTTTGCTGCAAAAACCTGCTGTTCTCAGTGCATTCGCTTTTCCGGGCATTGGGAAAGATAAACCAGTTGGGCTATTACAATAACATAAAGTAAATGGTATTTTTTGTATAATTTAAGATAATTACATGTAATGTTAGTATCTATCATTTGTTCATATATAAAGCTGTTGTGCTTATCTATCAAATTTGTGATAGTGGTGGTCTCAGTGTGAGTGAAGGCAAATGCTACTAGAAATAGGTGGTCAAAAAGTGTATCAACTTTAACATCAATATTCTCTTTCATTAAAAAAATGAAATTAACAGAAGGTTTATTAAAAAATATTTAAAAGAAAACCCTGTTACCTCTTGTAAGCTCGAATGACTCCTGCCCTAGTATAATCCCCTTCCCTGGGGAATAGGAGAGCCCTGAGTATTACACCTGACTAAAATTAGTTAGTCTAATACTTAACTAATTAAGGATATTAATTCCATCTGCAAAATCTCTTTACATATAAGATAAAAAACAGTGGAAGTGATATCCCATTATATTCTCAGGTCTCTCCTACTTCGCCCCAAAAGGAATATCATCCAGAGTAGATCTCACCTACTAATGAGTTGAACCCTTTAAAGTGGAGAGCCTGGAAGGAACAGAAGTGCTCTTCTGCTGGTATTAAAGAAACAAGCCATCAGTTTCTAACCAAGGAACTGAGTACTGCCAACAACCTTGTGAGCTTAAAAGAGTATCTTGAGCCTAAGATAAAACCTCAGCCCCAGCTGACACCCTGAATACATCCTTGTGAGATCCTAAGGACAGGACTATGGAACTTGTAAGATAGTAAATGTCACGCACGTCGATGTGAAGAGACCACCAAACAGGTTTTGTGTGAGCAACAAGGCTGTTTATTTCACGTGGGTGCAGGTGGGCTGAGTCCGAAAAAGGAGTCGGCAAAGGGTGGTGGGATTATCATTAGTTCTTATAGGTTTGGAATAGACATACAGAGTACAATCTCAAGGGCGGGGAGAATATTGCAAAGTACCTTCTTAAAGCCGGGGGAAAATAGGAGAATATTATTACAAAGTACCTTCTTAATGGGGCCAGGGGAGACTATTACAAAGTACCTTCTTAAGGGCGGGGGAGGATATATCGTATCAGTTAGGGTGGGGCAGGAACAAATCGCAATGGTGGAATGTCATCAGTTAAGGCTATTTTCACTTCTTTTGTGGATCTTCAATTGCTTCAGGCCATCTGGATGTATAGTGCAGGTCACAAGGGGATATGATGGCTTAGCTTGGGCTCAGAGGCCTGACAGTAAATACATGCTGCTTTCGGCTGTTAAGTTTGTGGTGATTTGTGAAGCATCAAGACAGCACTAATGCACCCACTAATGCACCAATGTCTTTCAGTGGAGGAATCCCCCTGGAATGTTGTGATACAGTTTGCTTTTAACATGTTACATGGCCTTAGGCAAAAGACTTAACTTCTCTAGGCATAAAGAGGTGTTTTTGTGCTAAGTATATGCAAATTCCTTAAAGTTGTAAAGATTTGTCCTTCCCTGTAAGAGCTAACAAAAAAAAAAAAAGAAAGACACAAAGAGAGAGAGAGAGAACCATTGCCAAGTTTAAAAGAGGCGAGCACTTTCCAAGTATTGATTAGTAGATTAATTCATTTACTTATTGGAACATTAATCATTCAACAAATTTAGAGAGTAGTCAATTAATTTACTCATTCTGTGCTTTAGCAAATATTTTTTGAAAATTTACCACAGAGGCTAGATGACAAAGATATATTAATAAATAAAGTCACTCCCATTTTTATTGTGATTACTTAACAGTAAATAATACATTAGATGAGCAATAAACCAAAATGCAGGAAACCTGAGAAGGCTTTCTTCATGAAATGGGAGCTAAACTGACACTGATTGAATAACATTTACAAAGTCGAAAACAGAGGCGTTGAAGAGAACTAGGGATGCTCCAAGCCAAGAGAACATGATATGCAAAGATCTGAAGCTGTGGATGAACTTGATAAGATCAAGGAATTACAGACTTTTCTTTGAGTTGATCAACAAGTCAAAGAAAATAATGTGAGACAGGAAAAATAAACTAAGAGCAGATTATAAAAGGCCTGGTAAACTTTTCAAAAAAAACGTGGTTGTTACCATAAGCAGAAGTGTTTTTAGATGTGACCTCAGTCAGTTCGGGCTGGTATAACAAAAAACCATAAACTTGAAGGTGCCTCACAAACAATAGAAAATTATTTTTCACAATTCTGAAGGTTGGAAATCTGAGATTAGGGGGCCAACATGGTCAAGTTCAGGTGAGTGCCCTCTCCTGGGCTGCAGACTGACAAATTCTCATTAAATTCTTACATGGCAGGTGAGGAGGTGTTCAGGGAAGAAGAGAGAGCTCTTATTCCTCCTTGTATGGGGCACTAGTCCCATTCATGAGGATTTTCCCCTCGTGACCTAATCACCTAATCACCTCCCAAAGGCCACATCTTCTAATGCCAGCATATTGTGGATTGAAATGTTAGCCTGTGAGTTTTGAGGGGACACAGACATTCAATCCATAACAGATGTTATTCTGACATGTGCTCATTTTTTTAGTTTGATTTAATGAAGTTTGAACTGTCAATGTTAGAGGGTAACTATGAATGGACTTTCAACCTACACATAATATAATAAAAATTGTATAATTGAAATAGCTGGGCATGTTTACATAATGATAGACTACTGAAAACTATAAAAATCTATAGATTATATAGTAACATAGACATAAATATGTCTTGTATGTCTCAGAAAGAAGTCAGTGGTAATGGAGAAGAAAGAGTGCATTAAATAAATGTTTAGAAGAAAAATATATGGAAAACAGTAACAAATTTGATAGTTACTGAATAATCAAGGCAACTGCAATAAAAAAGAAAAGATTTACTCCTTGCTAATTTAGCTGATGGATAAAACAAAAGTTAGAAAATATTAAGTGAATATATAGTTTTTTTTTTTTCCAGTTAGAAAATGCTGAATTTGAAGTACCATTAGAACATTTAAGTCAGAGCTTTTCAAAAGTCTTACACAGGGAATACCATCTGTCAACACGTACTTAGTCGTTTCCATCAAGGGGCTTAAGATTGAACCACTGAGAAGGTTTAGCAATGCTAGGGTTCCAAGAACAGCAAAAGCTAGAACTTAGAATTTTATGTTCATAACACTTAAAGATTGGCCTCTGACTTTAGTGCCGGATATTAAATTCAACACTAAGGATCTGGGTTAAATAGAGTCAAATACTTTATTTTGTTATTTTAGGGACAAGACTTTTCAGAATCATTGTGCAGACCTAGGACTTCTGTTTTGATGAGATACTCAAGGAGAAAGTGGCCTCTGTATCTTGAATAAACTAGAAAATAAATGAATATAGTGAAACATGTGGCAGCAAAATTAGTGTATGATAATTGTATCAGATCAGTAATGTCTGCTTATATGTTACTCCATGCTAACCTGTCTGTAAATATAATGGGTTAAAACAATGATTTAATGCTGCTCACAATATGTCAGGAATTTAGGATGGGCTCATTTCATCATTCATCTGTTATATACCTGGCATCACATGGGGTGTGTACCCGTCGGGGTTCTAAAGCAGGCAGAGGGTGGTTGATGTTAGAGATCTGACATCAAAAATTGCTTCTTTATTGACATACTTAGTGTGGTGGTGTTGGTGTCTCTTGGCTAATATTTCTGTCCACACAATATTTCTGATATTCCATCTATCCTCCATGTCCTTGTGCTTCTCACATCATGGTGGACTCATGTTAGTCACATTTCTTTTATATTTTATTGTAAATATTGATAGTGTACGACATGATGCTTTAATATACATACCCATAGTGAAATTATTACCATAGTCAAGCAAATTAACATATCCATCTCTTCACAATTACCACCATTTATTTTGGTGGTAGCACACCTGAAATCTACTCTCCTAGGAATTCATTGGTACACAATGCACTATTCTTAACTACAGCCATCATGCTGTACCTTAGATTACTCAACTTATTCATCATATGTAACTGTAATTTTGTATCCTTTGACTTGTGTCTCCTCATTTCCTCCTTCTCTTTACTCCTGGTGTCTTACTCTGTTCTGTACTTCTGTAACAGAACACCTGACAATAGGTAATTTATGAAGTCCAGAAATGTATTGGCTTGCAACTCTGGAGACTGGAAAGTCCAAGATTGAGGGCTTGCATCTGACAGGGCCTTCTTGCCTCATCATAACATTGCTGATGGTACACATAGCAAGAGAGGGAGAAAGGGGGCTGCACTTATCCTTCATAGGGACCTGACTCTTGAGATAAAAAATTCACTTCTGCAACAATGGTATTAATCTGTTAATGAGGACAAAGACTCTGTGATCTAATCACCTCTAAAATCCCACCTCTTAACAGCATTGAGGATTAAGTTTCCTACACATGAACTTTAAGGGACACATTCACAAGATGTCACTTATTAACCGTGGTTCACTCTCTGTCTGTTTCTATGTATTGGACACTTTTAGATACCATGTAGTGTGAGATCATGTAGTTTTTGTCTTTCTGTACCTGTGTTATTTCAATTAACATAATGTTCTCTAGGTTGATCTATGTTGTGGCAAATGACAGCATTCTTTCTTTGTAAAGGCTGACTAGTATCCCATTATACACACACACACACACACACACACACACACACCACATTTTCTTTCTGCATTTATTAGTTGATGTACACTTAGGTTGATTCTGTATCTTGGCTATTGTGAATAATGCTGCAATGAACATGGGAACTTAGAAATCTCCACAAAGTACTGATCTCATTTCCTTTGAATGTATACCGAGAAAAGGGATTACTGGTTCACATGTTAGTTTTATTTTTTATTTTGTAAGAAACCTTCATATTATTTTTCATGAGTGTACAAGGGTACCCTTTTCCCCACACCCTTGCCAACATTAATTTATAGGGCTTTTTAAAAATAATAGCCATGCTAACAGATGTAACATTACATCTCATGTACTTTTGTTTGCATTTCTTTGGTGATTTGTAATGTTGAACAGATTTTCATCTATCTGTTGGCCATTTTTATGCCTTCTTTAAAAAAAGTTTATTCTCGTTTTTTGCACAATTTTTGAGGTTTTTATTGCTTTAAAACATTAATAAAAAATTGGAGAATACACAAATAAATGGAAAGATCTCTTATGTTCATGGGTTAAAAAGATTAATATTCTTGAAAGTCCATACTACCCAAAGCAATCTCTATCAAAATTCCAATGACAGTTTTTAATTTAAATAAATTTAAAATGTACATGGAGCCACAAACGACCCTGAGTAGCCAATACTATCTTAAGAAAAAAGTTGGAGTTCTCACACTTTCTGATTTCAGGTTATATTACACAGTTATAGTAATCAATGTAATATGGCACTGACATAAAAAAAGACACTAGAAAAATGGAACAGAATAAGAGCCCCCAAATAAACATAAGCTTATTATACAGTCTGCTAATTTACAGCAAGGTCCCAAGGAAACACGATATGGAAATAATAGTCTCTTCAGTAAATGGTGCTGGGAAAACTGAATATTCAACTGCAAAAGAATAAAATTGAATACATATCTTACACCAAGCACAAAAAATGAACTCAAAATAACTAAAGTCCTAAACATAAGACTTGGAATATATTCCTAGAAGAAAACATAGGGAAAAAGCTCCTCGATGTTGATCTGGTAGATGATTTCTTTGGCTACTACACCCAAAGCATAAGCAACAAAACAAAAAAATAAACCAGTGATAATACATCAAGATAACTTTGCATGTCAAAGGAAACAATCAAAACAAAAAGTCTACAGATTACCAGAAAATATTTATAAACCACGTATCCAGTTAGGGGAAAACTTTAAAGAATCTAGTCATACTTCTATGGAGGCTACTTTCTCAAAAACTGGCTTTGAGAGGGTGAAAAGAAAAAAGGCTAATTCACAGAAGTTTCATAAATAAATATGAATTGAATACATAAGTATATATGTAATTTAATATATTAAAAGTAAATATATCTAATTTCAGAAGGAGTGTGAGAGTTGAATCATTTTCTTTTCTTTGTTTTTTTTTTTTTTAGATGGAATCTCACACTGTTGCCCAGGCTGGAGTGCAGTGGCATGATCTTTGCTCACTGCAACCTCCACCTCCAGGGTTTAAGCGATTCTCCTGCCTCAGCCTCCTGAGTAGCTGGGACTACAGGTGTGTGCCACCACACCTGGCTAATTTTGCATTTTTAGTACATCTAAAGTAGAGACAGAGTTTCACCATGTTGGCCAGGATGGTCTCGACCTCCTGACCTTGTGATCCACCCACCTTGGACTCCCAAAGTGCTGGGATTACAGGCATGAGCCACCATGCCCAGCCGGAGTCTAAACATTTTCAATAATTAATAGCAGAGAATACAAACGATAGAAACCCTCAAGAAACAGAGATAGTTTGCTATGAAAAGATCATCATATAAAAGTAGTATCAGTTTCCAAAACAGTGTTAAAATTAAAAACAGAGAGTATAATTTGTAAACATCTGGACTAGAGATCCGGAATGTTTTAAAAGGTAGAGCCAGATAAGTGAATTCTGAGGAAGGTTCACATTGATTGATTCATTACCGTACACATGCTTCCTTCCTCTTCTTGTCTCTAATTATGTGTATTTCTCCATGGGAATTGACCAACCTTAATTTAACTGACTTCTGTTAGCCACAAAAATAAATGACAGTGCCTATCAACTCATGGCCTGAAGCCAGTGTATATGCAAATATGTACTGTACAATCTATCCTTAGGTTGCCATATTACATCTACTGTTTGTCTTTGGTGCTCCTTCCTAAGCTCATTTTTATTTTGTATTTGACTTTGATTTTGGCACAGATGGCAAGACTGAAATTTCTATTCTTGATCAGTCACAAATGGTAAATTGTTATTTACTTCAGATGAGTAATTTCACTTATTTAATAGATAACAGAAAGTTACTCAATTTATTTTAAAAAGTGACAATTTCTTAGCTGTGTTAAGAACACCCATTGATGTGAGGAAAATCTATGTATGCAGTGAAAACCGTTATTTCCCTAAGATTATCTAGACGAAAGCTGCCTTATCATTCACTCAAAACAGTGTCTTTCCAAAGTGCTACTGAAAACACTTCAGGTATTAAATAAACTGTTAACCATTGTTCTATAGTTGATTTCTAGATACTCTTGTTTGTAGTGACAGAATATATGCTATCATCTATATGAAAATCTGCTGAGAGATCACTAATAATATTTCATTGCATTATTCTCCATCTCATTATTGCATCTTGTTACCTGTGGCCATAAACATATGCACACATTCTTACAGTCTATTGCAAACTGTAAAGCAAAATGTTTCAAAAATATGCAGGTGCTTTGTAATCTAAGTGCCTCATCAATGATGCAAGTAAGTAACCAAGAGCAAGCTGAGATCTTTCAATTCTCAGAAGCTTCTCAGTTTTATGGTGAAATGAAAGTGGAATCATAAGAAGAGGTTGTAATATATGCAACCAACTCATTCTATTTGCATATTTTTCATCTCTGCTAACAGATGATCAAGTGTAAATACATAGTGAATTTTCTGCTTCTTTTCCTTCAGCAAAAACTATATACATAAATTTTCTAAACTAAAAATGAAAATGTCACTATGCATTTGCTTAAGATAAATATACCTTCTTCAGAATGCACTGATGACTTGTTATTTCCATAATCCAAAATGGGTTTTATTATATCCTAACCTCTTTAGGCAATATACATCTATTGAGGTTTTCATTAGAAGATGTTCTAGACCTAGAGACTGAGTATTAAGTCAAACCTAGCATTAAATAAGCTAGTCTTTTAAGGGGGCTGGAATTACTAAATCTCGTGAACATCCACACAAATATCAACACTATTTTTTTGTCCTTATACTTACTGCATATTCATTATCATACTTATTCTCATCTACTGTCAGAGTGACACATTGTGTTTGTGTGTGTGCGTACGTATGTAATTATTACCTGCATATCCATTTAATTTTCATGAGGACAGAGACTGTTATAACCTTTCTTTATGAAGTTTTTTTTAATTTGCTGTAAACGTTTTCTTGAAGACCCAATGACAAAGTGAATTTAAAGTGGTAGTATATAGTCCCAGCTACTCAGGAGGCTGAGGTGAGACGTTCATTTGGGCCTAGCAGGTGGAATCTGCAGTGAGCCATGATTGCGCCACTGTACTCCAGCCTGGATGACAGAGTGAGACCCTGTGTCAAAATGATAAAATGAAATAAAATGAAGTGATAGTAAATTTAGTATAATTGATGGATTATAGCTCTTTCTTTTGGTAGACCATAGTCATATTCATTTGGCTTAACCTAATTTTAGCTGTAGCTGGTCAATTCCATAACATTTCTGCCTTATATTGATAATGTCACCTGGAATACATACTATGTGTCTCATTTTCAGTCACAGGGCTTTCTTTGAAACAATGCAAGCCTACTGAGGCACAACTTGGAACTATGTAGGACTTAATATTCTTAGGGATAAGCCTCAATTGATATGCGCTGTAGTAGATGGGTAAATGCTCTAATCCTCTGTTCCTTGCACGAGCAAATATGAAAGACATAAGCATGTTTCTCTGTCATTGCTAGATAATAGAGTCCCATGAATTAAATAGCAGTAACATTGATGTTAAGTAATTATGTTGCTTTTTTTCTGCTTGTCTCTTTTCTAAGATTGTCTTTCAAATGGTCTTTTGGCATCCTCATTTGTTTTACTTTTTGCTTTGAATGTTGTATCAGTATGGAAACAAAATCATTGAAGAAAATCAGTACGATTTGTTTTTTAGATCTGGAACCTATTTTTAACTTTAAGCATTGCAAAGAAAGTTCACAACTTCTGATTTATTTGCAAAATTGTGATTTGTATGCAGATTTCTACAAAATGTAGAGTTATTTTATTTTATTTTGTTGTACATCTATAGATATAGTTTTAAATCCTTAAAATCATTACTTATTTACTATACTCATTTATATACTATTGTATTTGTTGCTTAAGAGAACTAAATCAGCATACCAACTGGAGGAAAGGGCATTGAAAAATTTCGACTTTATGACTTGGTAGAAAAATTGGAAACTACGTATTTCTCTTTTAAATTTAGAAGATGTATAGAGATGTACCTGGAATTAGTCTTCATATTTTTATTAAACTTAAATAGTATAAAACATGAATAGACTAAAAAGGGCTTCAGTATCATCAAATAGTTTCAGAGTTAACGTTTTGTATCATGATGCAGACAAGATAACCAAATAATATGGCTAGGCAACTCCAACAGATGTAACAGGGAAATTGAGTCTGAGGGAATGTACACGCACATGCGCACACACACATACATGCACGCTTTGAGAAACTTCATGGTGGATGAAGTGAGTTATGATTCCGGCCTCATCAGATAGACAGAAGTCTTTCTTTCTTTCTCTTCTCATGGTAATTACATTTTTAATTTTTTGGGTAATCACTGTATTGTTTTCCATAGTGGCTATACCAAGTTTACATTCCCACCTACAGTGTACAAGGGATCCCTTTTCTCCACATTTTCATCAACATTAAATATTGTGTAGCAGAAAAAAAAGGGAAAATGTGAAGGCAACTTAGTAAGGCACTGGAGATTTTGGTGGACATTATAAAAACTAAGAGAGAGAGATTTAAGGGGAGGATGACATAATCATCTACTCAGAAATCCCAACATGATTAACTTACAAAATATTGAAATAAATGACAAGCTCAGCAATTATTTCAGATACAAAATTAATTATAAAAAGTCAGCAGTGATGTTTTCATCTCAGCAAGAACCTACTAAAAAATGTAATATAAATTAATATATATTTATAGTAGAAACTCTATAAATTAGCTGAAAGTTAATTAATAAGTAATGTGTAGGCCTCATACGAAAAATATAAACATCTATGAAAAATAGAACACATGAAAAATAAAAAGTACAATATGAACACAGACAAAATGACCTAGCGTTTTAAAGATATTAAAACCTGTTTGGAGTGTTAACCAGAAAATGACTGAGGCAGATGTCTTAGTTGATAGAGGTTGATTTAAGCAAAGTTCAAGGAGTTTCTTTCCAAGCAATTTGTGAGGGAGCCCATCTGGGGAGATATGCGGCCTTCTATGTTGTGGGAACATGGCTTATGGATGTGGCTGTGACACAGGGTTGTAAAACTACAGCTATTTGGGAAGAAAAGGAAGGCAGTGTTGCATGACTCAGTTCCCAAGCTTAACTTTCCCTTTGGCATAGTGATTTTGGGGTCCCAAGATTTTATTTTCTGTCACAGCATCAGTCCATAAACAATATACATGTCACCAAAATTAACCCTGGAAACTTAGTACAAAATTATATTTGAGGAAATGTCTATGAATAGTTAAGTCAATTTTGAAATAGAGCAAAAATTGTGGACTCTGTATATAAGATATTAAGAAATATTATAAAAGTATATCAATGAAAAACAATGTGATATTGGCACAGGAAAAGAAAAATAGACCAACAGAACAGAATAGAGAATACCAAAGGAAACTATGCATATGTGAGAATCTAACATAAAATTAAAAGTGCACAAAATAATGAGTGAATTATTTAGGAGATGTCATTATCAAAAATGATTCTCAGTAAAGAGAAAAGTAGGTTGGATTTTACACCTCAAATGAAGGTTGGATTACTAGTGTAATAATAATTAAATATGGCAGATAATATGGTTTGGCTGTGTCCTCACCCAAATCTCATTTCAAATCAATGTGTCCCATAATTCCCATGTGTCATAGGAGGAATCCAGTGGGAGCTAATGGAATCACGGAGGTGGTTTCCACTACACTGTTCTCGTGGTAGTGAATAAGTCTCACAATAGCTGATGATTTTATAAAGGGTTTCTACTTTTGCATGGCTCTCATTCTCTCTTTGCCTGCCTCCATGTAAGACATGCCTTTCACCTTCCACCATGATTGTGAGGCCTCTTCAGTTATGTGGAAACATGAGTCCGTTAAATCTCTTTTTCATTATAAATTACCCAGTCTTGTGTATGTCTTTATCAGCAGCATGAAAACAAACGAACACAACAGATAAAATAAATTCTGGACAGCATTTTAAAAAAACATACAAGACTCAAAAAGTGTGAAACAGAAGGTATATATTGATATACTCAATTAAATCAAAATTTAGGGTTTCTGTGCCAGAACGAGGGAAATGATCTTACGACATTATGAAAAAATTATCAAACTCTTTAGCAATGAAAGATCACGATTATAAACAGCCCTAAATAATTTTTAAAACTCAGATTGTCCACAATATGCTCGTGAGAGTGTAGGGCAATGCAAATTCTTGTGTACTGCTGATGCACATTCTTAATCTAGTCATTGTTTCTTAGTCCATGTTTTACTCTATTTATCAGCAGTTTTTTGTTAGAGTGTGTCCAAGACAACACACACTTACTTTTCTTTCAGTCTCAATGGCTATTTTGTTTACTGGCAAACTTCATCCTTTTCATTTGGGATTACCTCAATGTTCAATCTTTGGACCTCCTATATTCTCTAGGTACTTTGTCTCTGTAATCTCATCTAATCCTTTGCTTTAAGTACTGTCTTTTTACTAATGGCTCACATATTTAAATGATCTATGGGATCTCTTCCTGAATTCAGGATATATATATATATATATATATAATATATATATATGTATATGTATATATATGTATATATATGTGTATATATATATTCACTTTCTAATTTTGGATCTCTATGTGTATTGCTAGTAGAGATTTACAACTGTTCAGTTTATGATGTTTTGATTTTATGATGGTGTGAAAGTGATACATGTTCAGTAGAACTTGTACTATGGGTACCCATAACCATTCTGTTTTTTGCTTTTAGTACAGTATTCAATAAATTACATGAGCTACTCAACACTTTATTAGAAAATAGATTTGTGTTAGAGAATATTGTCAAACTGTAGACGAATAGGCGTGTTCTGAGTATGTTTAATTTAGGCTAGGCTAGGCTATAGTGTTCATTAAGTTAGGTGTGTTAAATGTATTTTCTACTTATGATATCAACTTACATTTATGATAGACTTTTTGAGAAATAATCCCATCATAAATGAAGGGGCATCTGCAGTAATCTCAAAGTTAGCATACCCAAAAGTTAACTTCTTCAACCCTCTTCACACACTCTGCAATATATGCACTATTCATTGGTCTTTCTTTAGCTACTGGTCAAAAATATTCAAGTCATAGTTTTCTGACACCCCACATTACATCTTTCAAAGATTCTCTTGGGTCAAATTTTGAAATATATTTAGAATTTAGTCACTTTCCATTTTCTACTAAAACCATACTTTCCATGCTACAATCATTTTATTCCTCTACTATTAAAATGGCCTCCTATTGCATTCTCCTATATCCACCATCTTCATTGTACAACATATTCTCAACACAGCAGCTTTATTGATGTTGTTGTTAGAACAGTCCGAAGATGTAACTTTTCTTCTTGAACTCCACCAGTGACTCCTCATGTCTAAGTAAAAGCCTGCAAGGCTGCACACATTCTTCCACCTTCTCTGACATTCTTGTATTTCACTTCTACATTGGGTCACTCTGCTTCAGCCACATCAGCCTGTATCTGTCATTTGAACATGAAGCTATATTTCCACCACAGGGCTTTTGAAATGTCTGTTCCATGAGCCAGGAATGTTCCCCTTCCATATATCAGCATGAATCCATCAAGTCTCCGGTCAAACTATAGGAGGCATAATATGAACACCTTTCCTCTTATATTCCAGGACTTCCCAAACCTTCCCTGCTACTTTCTATGGCTCTTGTAACATTATAATAAATATCAAAACTTAATTATGATTAACTTTTTTATACACTTATTAATATGTGAGTCTTCCTAAAGCAGTTTCTTTCTCTTTAAGAATATTTGTTCCAGAAGTATTCCTAGCACTAATAATTATGCCTGGAACATAGTAAGGTACTTATAAATATTTATTGTATGAATGGAATGTGGGTTGATGTTTCATTTATTCTAATAAAATAAAATGTATTTTTGCCATTTAATCCAGATGTATTGATCTCTAATATATATCCTAGAAAATTCTCATAAGGAGAAATACAGGATTATTTTATTGTTACATATTTTGCAAGACAAGGAATTAGAGATAATTCTAAGATTTACAAAGTATCGCTTACTCTCTTTCTTTTATATCTAAATAGATACACAGGTAGATAGACAGATGGAGAGATAGAGATACATAGATAGAGATAGATTGGACAGATAGGTAGAGGAAAGCATACCACATGGGTGAATCACAAAACTAGTAAAAGAGTAGGGTTGGGCCGGGCGCGGTGGCGGCTCACGCCTGTAATCCCAGCACTTTGGGAAGCCGAGGCGGGGGGATCACGAGGTCAGGAGATCAAGACCACGGTGAAACCCCGTCTCTACTAAAAATACAAAAAATTAGCCGGGCGTGGTGGAGGGCGCCTGTAGTCCCAGCTACTCCGGAGGCTGAGGCAGGAGAATGGTGTGAACCCGGGAGGCGGAGCTTGCAGGGAGCCGAGATGGCGCCACTGCGCTCCAGCCTGGGCGACAGAACGAGACTCCATTTCAAGGAAAAAAAAAAAGAGTAGGGTTAGGAAATATTCAGAAGTAGATGATGGACTGTTGCTGTAGAATATTTTTATTTTAAAAAGAATACTACATGATTTACAAAGATACTGTCAAGTTCAGTATTTATAGCATTAAGATTGAGTAAATGTTGGAAACAAGAACAAAAATAAAAATACAAAATAAAACAAGAGGAGGACCTCATATGAAAAAGTAATCCGAATAGGCTATGAATGGATAAATTAGATTGATACATAAGGAAATAATGAAATAGAATAGCACACTCCCTCGGCTGGAGTGCAGTGAAGCCATCATACCTCACTGTAGTATCAAACTTCTGGGCTCCAGTGATCCTCCCGCCTCAGCCTCCCAAGAAGCTAGGACTACAGGCATGTGACACAATGCCCATCTAATTTTTTAATTTTTTAATTAGTTTTTTTTTTTTATAGAGTTGTTGTTTCGCTTTGCCATCCAGGCTGTTCTGAAATTCTTGACTTCAAATGATCCTCAAGCCTTAGTCTGCCAAATTGCTAGGATTACAGGCACAAGCCACCATGCCCAGCCTTGTTCCACAATTTTTTAGGACATATTTAAAGTATTTAAATCTGAATGATGAATAATAGTATTATCATTCTTCTTAAAATATGAAATAAAAGTTCTCAAAATATGAAAGTTTTGATGCATGCATAATACTAGTATCGTATATTTAATAAATAACTTAAAAATCCTCATAAAGCATTCTAGAGAGAGAAAAACATCATGTTATAGTAGAAATGTTTTATGTGGGCCCTGGAGAGTTAAGTTTAAGAAACAGCTAACAATTATTTTAGAAAATAATAAAAAATGGCAAATAAAATATAAAAAGTTGAGCACAACAGCTTGGTCAAAGATTTAAAAAAATCCAGGCAATTTTAGGTACTGGAAAGAATATAGCAATATGGAAATGCTTATTCCCTGCTGGTAAATTGTTATACTATCCTGGAGATCACTTTGAATTTAGCTTGTAAAATTAAAGATGCATGTAAATTAATTCTCTGCAATGAGTATCCTAGGTATAAGCTCTAGAGAAATCACTGCTCCTGTGCATTAATATGCATACAAGTATGTTTTTAGAGATGTTGTTTGTTATGACAGGTAATAGAACCATACCAATTGTCTGTTGTCAGAAGAATAGATTCATGTAATGAGGTGAATTCATAAAGTAGGTTACTATGTAACAATGAAAATGAATGGATTGCAGCTGTTTTCTTCATCAAAGCTATATCTACAATATAATTTTGGGTTAAAAATATTAGTTGAAATACACTTGCTTGGTACATAGTACTGTGTACATACAGGATTATACAATTATGCAATGTTCCAAATATACAAACCATAATCCTATTTTACTATGATTTCATGCATATATAAAAATTCATAATAAAAAGCAAGGAGTAATGGCTCATAAATGTGTAAAAGAAAATAACTTTGGGGATGTCTTCATAAAGGTTTTTATCAGGCTTTATGTAGTAAATTGGATGGTGTTTCCTTAAAAAAATGTTGACCTCAGGTAATAATGAAATATGTTTCATTATAGTATGTTTATTTTTATTGCCAATAGTATTGCAGAATATATTTATATAAAAATAAAATAATGTTTTTATAATTTAGAGTTGGCAGGCAATAATACTGCATGTAAGAAAGTAAAATGTTAATTTGAAAATTAACTTCAAATAAATTCTAACAAAAATGTTGCTCTATTGTGAATTTGCTGATGGATCTTTCAAAACCTGTTGCGAGATAGTAGCAATACTGGCATTCCTTAAAGACGTAAATAAGTATCCCTTAAAGATGTGAAAAAATCTTCAATATTTTTAATTTAAGTATTATTAGAAGAAGGCTTATTGGTTTATTGTTTTTATTTTTCAGGAAGATAATTTGGAGAAATGAACACATTCATCAAACTGACCTAATTTGTTCATTATCTAATACAAGTGAAACATAAAGTATTTATGTAATATTAATTGGATATTCTTTCTATTAAACTATGTACAAGTAAAAATGATGAAGTACTTTTATAGCACACTATGGGAACAATTTACCCAAAACTGGGTTTCAAAATTAAGTTCTGTAATGTTCTGGCAAATCACTTCTTCATAGCCATGGTTCTATATTCACGTTTATGTATGGAATCGCTGGCAAATTTTAAAACTTTCACAACTTATATCATTACTTGCATACGTAGTTGGGGAAGCACTTTCCACAATCTCTCCTACGTATGTAAGTTTGTACTTCTACCCTCATCATATCAAACGACAAAAGCATTCCATTACGCGTATAAAATACTTGTCCATTTGAGTATTTTTAGTTATGGAGACAAGAAGACCTCAAATTTGTTGGTAAACAATTCTCCATAGTCTCTTGTATTTTTGCATGTCTTGTGAGCAGAGATAGTGCCTGCCTTTGGTCTAGACCATCATTTCAAGGATGTGTTTGGCATGAGCTGCCTTGAAATTAGAGATAGTGTCTCCACTAGAGGCAATAACAGGCTTACTTGTCAAATTAGCTTAATATCTCCTTTGGAGCCAAATTCAGGAAGGCTGACAGCCTGTGACAGTTAATTTTATGTGTCAACCCAGCTGTGCCATGGGGTGTCCAGATACAGTCATGCACCATTTAATGATGGAGATACCTTCTGAGAAATGCATTGTTAGGCAATTCCATTGTTGTGTGAACATTATCGAGTATACTCACCAAACCTAGATGGTGCAGCCTACTGCACACCTGGCCTATATGGTATAGCCTATTGCTCCTGGGCTACAAATCTGAACAGCGTGTTACTGCAATCAATACTGTAAGCAATTGTAACACATTTATAAATATTTGTGTGTCTAAACACAGAAAAGTTCTGGTAAAAATATGGTCTTATAAACTTACGGGACCACTGTTGGACATGCAATTCATCCTAGACTGAAACATCACTATGTTATGCATGACTGTATCTGGTTAAACATTTTTCGGGTGTGTCCGTGAGAGTATTTCCGGCTGAGATTAACATTTGAATGGATAGACTGAGTAAAGTAGATTGCCCTCCCTAATGTGGGAACACTTCATCTCATCAGTTGAGGCATTAAATAGAATTAAAATGATGTTTAAGAGGAAAATTCTCTAGCTACCTTTGAATTGGGACATCAGCTTTTTCTCTGCCTTTGACTTGAACTGAAACACTGGCTCATCTTGAGTATTGATCCTGCCAGTTTTTGGGCCAGAACTACCCATTTCTCCTGAATCTCAAGCCTTCCAATGCACCCTGCAGTTCTTGGGATCTGTCAGTTTCCATAATAATGTAATCAAAGTCCTTATAATAATTTTTTTCCCTCTGTCACTCTGAATATATGTAACTATATCCATTCTGTTATCATTTTGTTCTCTTCATATCAGTTGGAGAAACTAAGGAAACTAAATCTTGAGGAACTGGTACAAATACTAATACTCTGGCTACTGCTATTGTAAAGAATGATAAATTCATTTATCTCTGACCTGTGAGTCCCGTGTCTTCTGTCAGCATTCATAATACTGTTATTGTAGGTGGCTCACTCATTAGTTTGCAGGTACAAATAAATCTCAACCCCTTTATGAATCTTGACAAAATTTTATTTATAATATCTATTTCTATGATAATATTAAGAAACATATAAACAGTACCCATTTTCATTTTATGTATATATGTGCAGTGCATCATCACTATTTTACAACCAAGAGTTTTACATTTAAATTTGATAATTTTATTCTATGTATTATATTTATAAGACCTATATTTAAAAGGATGACACAATTTATGTTGATGGAAAAAATGTACATATGTCTTCATTTTTCACTGGTTAGTAATCCAATTTGGGAAAATTGTATTCTCTTAGCTACTCTCGCTTCTTTTCCATGTCATTTATTATTATGTTTCACCTCTGTACGCAAGGCTATATGGGGCGATGGAGAGTCACAATTCCTGCTGTCACACTGAGAGCCGGCTGCAGTGGGCAGAAGGCAAAAGAGAAGCAGGGCATCTAACACATACTACTGTTAGTTTCATAGCAGTCCTGCAAGAAACAGCCGGGATACTTGCAAATGCTGATTCAATTTTTGAAAATTTAAATACAATTTTTTATTTTAATAAGTATTATTAGAACATTTTTATATTTACAGAATAATTACAAAAATAGTATAGTTTTCATATAATCCATGCCCAGTTTTTTATAATATAATTATTTAAATAATTATAGTAAATTTGTCATAAACAATGAAACAATATTTCTACATCATTATTAACTAAAACCCATATTTTAATCAGAATCTTCACATTTTTCCTAATGTCTTCTTTTGTTGTTATTTTTTCAAGATCACAATCAGGATATTACATTATATCTAGTAGTCATGTGTCCTCAGTCTCCTCTTGGTTGTGACAGTTTCACAGACTTTTCTTATTTTTGATGACCTTGATGACTGGTAGATTACTGATAGAGTGTTTTCAATTGAGATCTTTTAAATGTTTCACTCATGATTAGACTTTTGGTAGTAGATTTAATAATGGCCACCCAGGCCATGTATGGTGGTCCATGCCTGTAATTCTAGCACTTGGAAGGCTGAGATGGGCACATCATTTGGGTTCAGGAGTTCGAGACCAGCCTGGGCAACATGGCAAAACCCCATCTCTACAAAAATAAGCCAAGCATAGTGACACTTGCCTGTAGTACAAGATCCTCAGGAGGCTGAAGTGGAAGGATCACCTGAGCCTGGGAGTTGGAGGCTGCAGTGAGTCATGATTGCACCACTGCACTCTAGCCTGGGTGACAGAGTGAGACTCTGTCTCAAAAAAAAAAAAAAAAAAAAAAAAAGCCACCAAAAGATAACAGTTTCCAACGACTGGAACATATAAATATTACCTTCCTACAAAAAGTTTTTAAAGATATCATTTAGCTAAGAACACTAACATAAGGAGATTATCCTGAATTATTTATTTGGACTTAAATCCAATAACAAATGTTCTTTAGGAGAGACAAGATGGAGACATTATACACATAGAAGATGAAGAGACAGAGGCAGAGATAGGAGTTGTGCAGCCACAAGCAAAAGAATGCTGCAGCCACCAGAAGATAAAAGAGGCAAAAAACAGATAATCTACTAGGCTCCTGAAGAAAGCACTGCCCTATGGACACCTGGATTTCAATCCAGTAAAAATGGTTGAAACATCTAGCCTCCAGAATTGTAAGAGAATAAGTTCCTCTTATTTTAAAACACTCAATCATTGGGAATTTAGCAGCCCTGGGAAACTAATACACTGCAATAATGTGTTTTCCAGAGGAAGACCACAGAGATAAAGTGGTATTTTCACCACATTATATCAAGGCTACATAGTCTTTTTTGTCTCTAACTTTTATTTTAGGTTCAGGGGTATACATGTACGTTTGTTACACAGGTAAATTTCATGTAATGGAGGTTTGGTGTATAGACTATTTTATCACCCAGGCAATAAGCATAGTACCCAATAGGTAGTTTCTTGATCTTCACCCTCTAACACCTTTCACTTAAGTCGACCCAGTGTCTGTTGATCTCTTCTTTGGGTCCATGTGTACTCAAGGTTAAAATCCCATTTATAAGTGAGAACATGCAGTATTTGATTGACTGTTTCTGCATTAATTCACTTAGGAGAATGGCGTCTAGCGCCATTTGTATGGCTTCCAAGAACATGATTTCATTTTTTTCCTGGCTGTATAGTATTCCATGATGTATATGTGTGACATTTTCTTTAACTAGTCCACTATTGATGGGAATCTAGGTTGATTCCATATCTACAGTATTGTGACTTAGTGCTGTGATGAACATATGCATGCACGTCTTGATGGTAGAACAATTTATGGTCCTTTGGGTATATGATTGCTGGATCAAATAGTAGTTCTGTTTTAAGTTCTTTGAGAAATCTCCATAAACTGCTTTCTACAATGGCTAAACTAATTTACATTCCTACCAGCAGTATAAGCATTCCTTATTCCCATAAGCTTGCCATCTGTAATTTTTTGACATTTTATTAATAGTCATTCTGACTAGTATGAGATGGTATCTCACTGTGGTTTTCATTTGCATTTCTCTAATGATTAGTGATGTTGAACATTGTTTCATGTGCTTGTTGGCCATGTGTATGTCTTCTTTTGAAAAGTGTCTGTTCCTGGCTGGGCATGGTGGCTCATGCCTATAATCCCAGCATTTTGGAAGGCCAAGGCGGGTGGATAACTTGAGGTCAGGAGTTTGAGACCAGCCTGGCTAACATGGCTAAACCCCATCTCTACTACAAATAAAAAACAAACAAACAAACAAAAAATACAAAAAACAAAAGAAGAGCTGAGTATGGTGGCATGTGCCTGTAATCCCAGCTACTCGGGAGGCTGAGTCAGGAGAATCGCTTGAACCCGGGAGGCTGAGGTTGTAGTGCAGTGAGTCGATATCAAGCCACTGCACTTCAGCCTGGATCATGGACAGACTCTGTCTCAAAAAAAAAAAAAAAGGAAAGAAAAAGAAAAGAAAAGTGTTTGTGCTCTTTGTCCACTTTTTAATGGGATTGTTTTTGCTGGTTAATTTATTTAAGTTCCTGTAGATACTGGATATTAGACCTTTGTGAGAGGCATAATTTGAAAATATTTTCTCCCATCATACAGATTGCCTGTTTACTCTGTTAGTTTCTTTTGATCTGCTGAAACTCTTTAGTTTAATTCGGTCCCTTTTGTCAATTTTTGTTTTTGTAGCAATTTCTTCTGGCACCTTCATCATAAAATTTTTGCTAGGGCCTATGTCTAGAATAATATTTCAAAGGTTATCTTCCAGGGTTTTAATAGATTTAGATTTTACTATTAAGTCTCTAATCCATCTTGAGGTTTTGTTTGTTTTGTTTTCCGTATATGGTATGAGGAAGGGATTCAGTTTCAATCTTCTGCATATGTTTAGCCAGTTATCCCAGCATCATTTATTGAATAGGGATTCTTTTCCCCATTGCTTGTTTTTGTCAATGTTGTGGAAAATCAGATGGTTGTAGGTGTATGACATTATTTCTGGGCTTTCTATTCTATTCCATTGATTTATGTGTCTGTGTTTGTACCAGTACCATGCTGTCTTGGTTACTGTAGTCTTGTGGTATAGTTTGAAGTCAGGTAGCATGATGGCTCCAGCTTTTTTCTTTTTGCTTAGGATTGCCTTGAGTATCCAGGATCTTATTTGGTTTGATATACATTTAAAAATTTTTTTTCCTAATTCTATGAAAAATATCACTGGTAGTTTGAGAGGAAAAACATTGAATCTGTAAATTGCTTTGGGCAGTATGGCCATTTTAACAATGTTGATTATTCCTATCCATGAGCATTAAATATTTTTCCATTTATTTATGTTAGCTCTGATTTCTTTGAGCAACATTTTACAATTCCCATTATAGATATCTTTCTCCTCCTTAGTTAGTTGCATCCCTAGCTATTGTATTCTTTTTGTGGCTATAGTGAACCAGATTACAGTCCTGATTTTACTTTCAGCTTGGATGTTGTTGGTGTATAGAAATGCTACTAATTTTTGTATATTGATTTATATCCCGAAACTTTGCTGAACTTGTTTATCAAATCTATGAGCTTTTGGGCAAAAACTATTCAGTTTTCTAAGTATGAAATCATATTGTGTAAAAACAGAGATAGTTTGACTTTCTCTCTTCCTATTTTGGATAACTTTTATTTCTTTCTCTTGCCTGATTGCTCTGGCTAGGATTTCCAGTATATATTTTATGGGAGTGGTGAGACTGGGCATCCTTGGATTGTTCCTGTTCTCAAGGGGAATGCCTCCAGCTTTTTCACATTCAGTTTGATGTTGGCTGTGGGTTTGTTATAGATGACTGTTACTATGTTGAGGTATGTTCCTTCAATGCTTAGTTCATTGAGGGTTTTTAATATGAAGGGATGCTAAATTTTATCAAAAGCCTTTTTTTAGTCTATTGAAGTTATCAGGTAGTTTTTGTTTTTAGTTCTGTTTGTGTGATGTATCACGTCTATAGACTTATGTGAGTTAAAACAATGTTGAATCTCAGGATAAAGCCTACTTAATTTTAGTGGATTAGCTTTTTGATGTGCTGCTGGATTCTGTTTGCAAGTATTTTGTTGAGGATTTTTGCATCAGTGTTCCTCAGGGTTTTTGGCCTGAAGTTTTTTTTCTTTTTCTTGTGTCTTTGCCAAGTTTTGGTATCAAGGTGATGTTGGTGTCAATGAATGAATTACAGAGGAGTATCTTCTCAATTTTTTGGAATAGTTTCAGTGTGAATGATACTAGCTCTTTACGTTTTGAAGAATTAAGCTATGAACCCATGTGGTCCTGAGCTTTTTCTGGTCCGTAGGCTTGTTATTACTGATTCAATTTCAGAGCTTGTTGCTGGTCTATTCAGGGATTCAATTTCCTGCTGGTTCGATCATGGAAGGTTGTACATTTTGAGGAATGTATCCACCTCTTCTAGGTTTTCTAGTTTGTGTACAAAGAGGTGCTCATAGTAGCCTCTGAGGGTTTTTTTATTTCTATGGGGTTGGTGGTAATGTGCCCTTTGTCATTTATGATTGTGTTTATTTGGTTATTCTGTTTTTCCTTTTTTTTTTTTTTTTTGAGATGGAGTCTCTCTCTGTCTTTTCTTTATTAGTCTAGCTAGTGGTCTATCTATCGTATTAGTTGTTCAAAGAACCAACTACTGGATTCATTGACCTTTCATATGGTTTTTCATATCACAATTTCCTTCGGTTCAGTTCTGATTTTGGTTATTTCTTTTCTTCTACTAGCTTTGGGGCTGGGTTGCTCTTATTTCTCCAGTTTCTCTAGTTTTAATGTTAAGTTGGTAATTTGGGATCTTTCTAACTATTTTTTTTTTTTTGAGATGGAGTCTCGCTCTGCCGCCCAGGCTGGAGTGCAGTGGGCGCGATCTCGGCTCACTGCAAGCTCCGCCTTCCGGGTTCACGCCATTCTCCTGCCTCAGCTTCCCGAGTAGCTGGGACTACAAGGCGCCCGCCACCACGCCCGGCTAATTTTTTTGTATTTTTAGTAGAGACGGGGTTTCACCGTGTTAGCCAGGATGGTCTTGATCTCCTGATGTCGTGATCTGCCCGCCTTAGCCTTCCAAAGTGTTGGGATTACAGGCGTGAGTCACCGCGCCCGGCCGGGATCCTTCTAACTTTTTGATGTGTGCATTTAAAGTTAAATGTTTCCCTCTAAACACTGCTTTACCTGTGTCCTACAGATTCTGGTATGTTGTATCTTTGTTCTCATTAGTTTCAGATAACTTCTTGATTTCTCCCTCAATTTCATTACTTACTGAGAAGTTATTCAGGGGCAGGTTGTTTGATTTCCATGCAATGCAATCGTTTTGGGCAATTTTCTTAGTATTGATTTCTATTTTTATTGCACTGTGGTCTGAGAGTTTGTTTGGTATGATTTTAGTTTTTTTTTTAATTTTTAGAGAATTGTTTTATGGTTGATTGTGTGGTGGTCTTTAGAGTATTTTCTATACGCAAAAAAAGAAGAATGTATGTAATGTGTTGGCTTTGAATAGAGAGTTCTGTAGATGTCTCCTAAGTCCATTTGGTCAAATATCAAGTTTAGGTCCCAACTATCTTTGTTAGCTTTCTGCCTATATGATCTGTCTAATGTTGTCAGTGTGGTGGTGAAGTCTCCCACTATTATTATGCGGTTATATAAGTCTCTTCATAGGTCTCTAAGAACTTACTTTATGAATCTGGGTGATCCTGTGTTGGGTGCATATATATTTAGGATATTTAGATCTTATTGTTCAATTGAACACTTCACTTTTATGTAATGCTCCTCTTTTTGTCTTTTTTGATCATGGCTTAAAGTCTGTTTTTTTTCTAAAATTAGAATATCAACTTCTGCTCTTTTCTGTTTTCTGTTTGGTTGGCAGATTTTTCTTCATCCCTTTACTTTGAGCCTATGGGTATCACTGCATGTGAAATGGATCTCTTAAGTCTTGCTTCTTTATCCAATATGCTACTCTGTGCCTTTTAATTGAAGCATATATCCATTTATATTCAAGGTTAATATTAACATATGCAGATTTGATCTTGTCATTATGTTGTTAGCTGGTTATTGAGCAGACTTGATTGTGGGGTTGCTTTATAGTGGCAATGCTCTATGTATGTAAGCGCATTTTTGTGGTGGTCAATAATGGTCTTTCCTTTCCATATTTAGCACTTCCTTAAGGACCTCTTGTAAGACAGGTTGAATGGTAATGAATTATTTCAAAATTTACCTGTCTGAAAAGGATTATATTTCTTCTTTGATTGTTAAGCTTGTTTGGCTGGATATGAAATTCTTGGATGGAATTTATTTTTTTAATAAGCTAAATATAGGGCCTCAATCTCTTCTGGCTTGTAGGATTTCTGCTGAAAGTTCTGCTATTAGCCTAATGGGGTTCCTTTTGAAAGTGACCTGCCTCTTTTCTCTAGCTTCACATAACATTTTTTTTTTTTTATTTCAAACATGAAAAATTTGATGCCAATGTGTCTTGGGTATGGCCATCTTGAATGGTATCTCTCAGGTGTTGTCTGCATTTCCTAAATTTGAATGTTGGCCTCTAGTGAGGTTAGGGAAATTTTCATGGACAATTTCCTAAAAGTCTTTTTTCCAAGTTGCTTGCTTTCTCTCTCTTTCAGAGATGCCAATGTCATAGATTTGGTCTCTTTACATAATTCCATATTTCTTGAAGGTTTTTCTTTCTTCTTCATTGTTTTTTTCTTTATTTTGGTCTGAGTTATTTTGGACAACCAGTCTTCTAGCTCTGAAGTTCCTCAGCTTGGTCAATTCTGCTGTTAATGCTTGCAATTGTGTTATGTAATTCTTGAAGTAAGTTTGTAAGCAGTATCAGATCAGTTTGGTTCTTTCTGAAAAATGGCCATTTTCTCTTTCATCTCCTGATCATTTTATTATATCCTTAGAGTCTTTGGATTGAGTTTAGACTTCATCCTGATTCTTGATGAGCTTTGTTTCTGTTTATATTATGAATTCTATTTCTGTTGCTTCATTCATTTTAATTGTTAAGGACCATTGCTGAGGAACTAGTGTCATTGCCTGGAGGTGAGAAGACAGTCTGGCTTTGCGAGTTTTCAGAGTTCTTGTACTGTTTCTTTCTCATCTTTGTGGGCTGGTGTTCCTTCAGTCTTTTATGTTGTCCTTTGAGTGTTTTTTTTTTTCTCTTATCTTCTTTGGTGCACTTGGAGGTTTGATTGTGGTATATGGTGGGTTCAGTTGACTCGCCCCATTTCTGAAAGATTTTAGGGGGCCAAGATTCAGCACAGCACTCTTGGAATATGTACTCTAACTCTGGGGGATCAGCACGGGGTCCCAGCTTTGTTATCTGGCCCCTTGAATTTAAAAACATGCTGCACTGGAAGATCCAAGGTGTTTCCAATCTGCTGGCCACAGCAGTCTGATGGATGGTGATGGCTAAAGGGCTTTGTCACCCAGTGGCAGTGGGATTTGTTCTCATTTGTGCATGCCAGCAGCCACAGCAGTGCAGCAATTATGCATGTGTGTTGACTGGGTGGGTGGTCACCTGGGAAGCAGAGCTGCAGTGTTCCCGCTGCACTGGTGGCGTGGTGGGGGCATGGTGCAGGTGAGGACAGGTTTGCCAGTGTCTGTGCACACTTTGCTGCAGCTGCATGTCAGCACAAGTGAGGCAGAATTTTTAGGTTTGTTCCCTGTTGGTACCAGCTATGGCAGCATTGCTGGGTCCCCACATGTCATGGAGTAGGGGCTCTTTGGGATGTGATCATCTCATAGTGGCAGGAGTTGTGCAGTGTGGCGCTTGTGTGCCTGTTGGTGAGAGGAAGCTAATTGCATGTGTGTGTATGCATGCATGGGTAATATCAGTGGGGGAGGGCCTTGGGCGAGTGTGTGCCAGCAAGGTGGTGTGGGGGAGGTTGTTGTGGAGGGAGAGTGTGGGTGGCCTGGTGAACATTGGCAGGGGCCACTCTGCTGGAGCTTTCCAATGGTCAAGCGTGGTTTACCAGCCAACGAGTTATGATGAGGGCCCCCAAGAAGCACCCTGGTTAGATGTCCTAGGATGCACTGCACATGGGAGCAGCTAGGCTGAGGCCCCAGGAGAGGACAGCAAATGGGGGCGTCCTCAGATCAGACTGGCCCCATCCCATGGGCAGGACCTCTACTGCCCTGTTCAGGTTCAACAGACATTCCAAAGCTAAACCTTCCTAGAGGAGCATGATAAGCCTTGGGGGGATGGGTGTCCCTGCCTGTGCTCCATAGCAGACACTCCTGCACCAAACACTCTGGGCTCCACAAAGGGTGGGGTCCTACCCCTACCACCTAGCCAAACAGTTCTTTGTAGCAGCTCAGGTGTCTGTTGGGGTTGTGGAGTCCCCTGATGCCAGGATCCTGGAAGGCTGTGACAAGAGTGAGTCACTCCTTGCCTGTTCAATTCACTCCTTCCTCAGGAATCTCTGGGAGCCAGGAACAAGTCCTGATGCTTGGTAGGCCCATGCAAGGTTCCCAGCTTCCTTCCTCTCTAGATCAGCAGCAGTGTCCTCTGTCCATCTTACATGAATATGTCTAGAGTGTACTAGTCTTCCCAATGTCCTGGTCTCCTTTGGACAGCTATTTGTCCTTGCTGCATCTAGTCAGCCATCTTGGCTCCTGGTTTCTCAGGGATCAACACTTTTCGTATGACATCACTTTGATGTGAACCTTATCTTTGGCTTGAGGTAGTGTTTTTCATTTTTCCCCAATGTGAAATTGCTTTTGTGTTTTTCTTCCCTTTCTGTGCTGTATTCGCTGGAAGAAAAGCACTGTGCACAGCCCACTTAAATAGTGGGGATTTATTCTCTACCTCCTTGCCACGGGAGTGTTTTCATAAATTATTTGGAATTTTACATAGTATATTTGATTATTTTCCCCTCAAGTCTTTATTCAATCATTTATTAATATTAGAATGATTCTGTTAATATTTGTCTTACATTTTATGTTTTAAGCCAAGCTACTTTACTTATGTTGTTCAGAACGCTTGGTCATTGATGGTGGTGGTCGGGGGTGTCTTTCAGATGTCTTTTATACCATTTTTTATTTTATTTTTAAGAGACAGTGTCTGTTGCTCTGCTGCCAGAGCTGGATCGCATTGGCACCATCATGGCTCACTGCAGCCTCGACCTCTGGGCTCAAGTGAATCTCCCACTGCAGCCTCCCGAATAGCTGAAACTACAGACACATGCCACCATACCCAGGTAATTTTTATATCTTTTGTTGAGATGGGGACTTTCTATGTTGCCCAGGTTTGTCTTGAATTCTTGGCCTCAAACAAACCTCTCATCTCAGCTTTCCAAAGTGCTCAGTATCCTTTTGACATATCATAATCTTCTCCACCCCCACCAGCATCTTGTAATTATTGATGGTTCACTATGATCTATGCTTATCTTGTATATTTCCTGACTCAAACCTGGTATCAATCATTTCACCAAGGAGCTCTGGGTCTTTTTGTCATAGAATAGTGTTAGAAATCAAAATGTGGGTCACTATGTGTGCTAGTTGCCATTGGCTTCAACTCTACTTTTAACTTATTTGAGTAATTATAGAAAAGTGAGTTTCTTGTAACAACACAATTGGGTCTTTTTGTTTTTTGGTCCACTCTTACAATCTTTTTATCTTGATTGGTATATTTTGATTATTCACAATATTGATGAAATTGGATTAATAGATCTATTTTTGTACTATTGTCTATTTGTGGCATTTGCTCTTTGTTATTTTTCTTTTCCTGACTTGAATAATTTCAGTTGAGCATTTTATGTGATTCTATTTTATCTTCTTTCTTAGTAGATCACATATACCTATTTATTTTTTAATTTTTTAGCGGCTACCCTACAGTTGATGGTATAGATTTGTAATTGGTATAAGTCTACTTTCAAATAAAACTACCATTTCACATATAGTGCAAGGACACTATAACACAGTGTTTCTAATTCTTACCTCCCATCCTTTTGACATTGTACCTTTCATTTTACTTATTCACATTATATGCTTACATAATACATTGTTATTATCACGGCTTTAAGCAAACATTTTTTAGTGGTTAATGGGTCGGTTAATTAATATTTTAAAAAACATTTATTTTACCTGTATTTTTTCCTTCTCTGGCAATTTTTATTTCTTTGTACGTAATTAGTAGTCTGACTTATGTTAGTTTAGAAAATACAAGAAAAAAGCAAACAATGATGGAAAAGATATTGTAGTAAAATGAATTCTATCACTCTAAGTAACACTGTTACTTTGTTTTTTCTTGTTTGTGTATGTGTGTGTGTGTGTGTGTGTGTGTGTGTGTAAAGTATAACAATATTTACATAGAGATAAAGAAAGTAATAATATTCTATATATGCAGAATTCAAAATTTCTGCCCTTTAGGAAGCTAACAAGATTGGTGAAAGTTCAGAAGAAAGTGTAATTTGCTTTGTCAATATTGAATCAGAAAACATTTATTCAGTACCAGCAATATTACTGGTGCTGTCCTAGGGAGTGAGGGTGCAGTTCTTAACACATTCCATCTTTATTTAAGCTTACGACCTCTATATTAGTATCTCAAAAATACACAGAGAATAAGTAGAAATGAAAATCAAAACAGGATATTACCACATATATATTCAAAAAATTCAGACTTTTTAATGCAAATTTTTAAATGCTTTTATTAAACAAATCATTTTAGGTCAAAGCAGAAAATCAAACTGAAAGTGTTATATTTCTCTAAGCCAGAGATAATGAAAACACAGTGTATTTAGACAAAATTCATTCAGAAGAAAACCTGTAGCTTGAAATCTTAGATCAATATAAAGCAAAATGTAAAAAATTATTTTAAAATTTCGTAATTTCAATAACAGAAAAAACAAACCAAAGAAAAGACAAAAGATTTAATGAAGAATGAGGAAGAAATTAAAGACCTAGAAAAAAGTAAAGTGATTACATTATAAAGCTTGTCCTTTGAAAATTCTGCAAAATAATTCTATCACAAGATAATCTTGGCAGCCTTAAAGGGGAAGAGTATACAAACATACACATCATTCATAAAAATGAGAAGAGAAAATTAATCAAGAAAATAGAGGAAATTTAAAAAATTATCAGATACTTTGCACAGCTATATGCAAAAAATAGATAATTTTTAGAAAAATATAAATTTTGTAATGTTGAACAAGAGACAAAAGGTATATGGGAAAAATATCTAGAATAAATAAATAATATTTTTCAAATACTACTCTCGCTAGAACAGGCCTGATTCTCCATGTGCCTGGCTCATTTATATTTACTAGATTATAATATACACTATCAAAGTTTAAGAGAAGATTTTCTCAGTGCTAGTAAGAATTCCAGATCTTGTTGAAAGAGATAGACAGAGAAAGATAAATATTTAAAAGCTTTATAAGAAGTGAATGTGCTGTTTATGCAAACTCTGTTAACTGGTTCTTAAAAATCTGTAAGTACATCTCACATGTAGATATACCTAATGCTAAATGACGAGTTAATGGGTGCAGCACACCACCATGGCACATGTATACATATGTAACTAACCTGCACATTGTGCACATGTACCCTAAAACTTAAAGTATAATAATAAAAAAAAAAGAAGTGAATGTGCTGTTTATACAAACTCTGTTAACTGGTTCTTAAAAATCTGTAAATACAACTCACTTACATGTCGATGAAACAATACAGCATGATATTAAGGTGGGATTTAGTCTGGGAACAAAAGGATAACTCAACATTTGAAAACGTTTTAATATAATTTATCACACTAAGAGATCCCAGGAGGAAAAAAATCACATAAATGTTACCTAATATACTGAAAAGTCACTTGGCAATATCCAAAACTGTTGAGTCATAACTATTACATCAATATAAGTTAATGAAAATTCTTTTAAATCATTATTCATATATCTATATCTGTAACACATATATGTATATACATGTATACCCAAATATATATGTATATACATGTATACCCAAATATATATGTATATCTCAAAATCAAGTTTTCTCATTAATAAAGGATTATTTGAGATAGGCTTTCAAAAGTAATGTATTCATGACTATAATGGAAGTGTTAGAGAATGCAATAAACAACTTATAGATATTAAAGTTGCAATTAAAGAATTAGAAAAACCTAAAATGGGATCTTTCTCTTAGAGCATATGAAAATAAAAGTGGAAGTTCTATAAGATCAAATTAAAATGACAAGAAATGTTTTATTAGTGAGATATAAAACAAATATACTAGCATCAATAAACTACATAAATATGTTATTTTCACATATATGATTTTTATATATCATATATACATACATATATAGATAAAATATAAACAATATATTTTACATATAAATATGAATAGACTTTACAAACATGTGTGGGTGCACACACATGCACTGATACACGCATGCAAGCAAGAACTGGTTTTAAAGTATAAAGGAGATCTACGTTACATCATCAATATTAACAAGAACAAGTAAAAACTACAAAATATATGTAAAATGTATATAAAGAAATGGTCTATAACATAATTTAAAATTAATCAAATTTAAATGAATGAATTAAATTTAAATTAAATTTAATTTCATTATTTCATGAATTTAATTTGAATTCATTCATTTAAATTAATTTAATTTAAATTAAATCTAATTTAATTAATCTCTGTTTTTGTAAGTAGACAAGCTGACACTGACACATGCAGAAGTAAACAAGGAAAACTTCCTAAAAATTTTCTAGCACAAAAAAAATGTTAAGTGGTTGGTGGGAAGTATTAGACCTTCAATAATTAAAACATGGTATAATTTACCAATATTTAAGCCATTATGATATTGAAACATGAACAGAGCACATGTCTATTTCATATAATACAATTAATACATATATTTTTAAATGTATATATTCATAAATAGACAATTTATATAAGACAAAGAAAGCATTTAAAATCAGTGAGTTTATAAAATGACTTCCTAGTAAAAGATATTGAGATAACTGGAAACTAATTTAGATTCAGAATTCTTCTTTCTACATTATAAGATAAATGTCAAATAGTTAAGAACATACTTATAAAACATGAAACCATAAAGTATAAAAAATATTGCGACATTTTTACAATAATGAAATATGTAATAGCTGTTTCAGTGTAGAAGCTGTTAAAAACATCACAAGCAAAAAAGAGATAGGTAAAAATAACAAACTAGAAAAATATTTGCAATTCACACTACAAATAAAGGAGTAATATTCCCACATTGTGCAGAACACCTACAATTCAGAAGAAAATGACCAACATGCTGATTTAAAAATAATGGGCTGAAGGCACAGGGAAGCAGAAAAAGTAGCAACAGCATTGATATATATGAAAAAGTGGTCAAGTTGCCTTATGGTAAGATAAATGCAAGTAAAACCCAGCAATTCACACCTGTAACACTCTAGGGAGACAGGATTTTAATGCATTCATTGTGTGGGTAGAAAATAGAACAGCACTTATTGAGGAATATCTGGCAGTACCTGACAAAATTATGAATTTTGGAATTCTATTTCGGAAATACAGCAGTATAAATATAGAATAAATCTTATGCAGGCACATTATTGTAGAAATGTTTATAATAGAAAAATACAATAAAGATTCCATGTGCTCATTAATAGAAAATGGGTTATAGTCCTCTAAAAGAAGAAAAAAAGCAGAAAAAAAATAAATACAAGAATTTATTTTTACTAAGAAAAACTCACCAGGATATGTTGATAAACTGAATGATCAGCTTCTAAATATTATATATAGTGTTCTCCTTTATTCCAAAAGGTACACAGATAAAAATATATTTTCATTTGCTTAAAATATTTGAGAAAAATAAAGAAAATAATAAATAGCATACACATGACAGTGATTTGGCAGAGACAGGAAGAGGGAAAGTCAAGGACATGACTTCTCTGCTTATGCTTCTTTTTATATTACAATGTAAATTGTGCTTATGTTCAAGAAAGCGTATTTTGTATTTTAGAAAAATACTCCAAATAAACAGATGGTCCAACAATGAGAGAGACATTTATGGGAATCTAGTATGATTCAGGTAATGCTTTGAAGGCTTAGGACATGGTGATGAGTAATGGGGAGAAAAAAATTGGGTCCTTTGGAACCAGGGCTTTATTATAACTCATTTATGGTCTCCCCATGCTACGAGAAATTTTTCTATCAATATTCTTTAATCCTTTTTCTAGAATTGGTAAAGAAAAAAGAAGTAAAAGAACCACCTTAAAGCTAATTACTCAATATGACAAATTGTTTTGGGATGCTGAATTTAGTAATTATGTATATGGGCTATTTAATGTAATTTTTTGCTAATCTAGATGAAACAAAGATTGCTATATTTGCTCTTTATTCAAGAATGTTCTCTTTTCCCCTGGTTATTTCTCAGCTTTGCAAATTTGCATTGACAAGAATCAGAATGCTTTCTCAGTGACACATTATGCACCTGACAAAATTCAATGGAGGGTGATGATTCTTAATTTTAATGACAGGCTTTCTACTTTCCATGGACTATGCATAAATCTTTAATTAAGAGTTATGAGGCAACACAGGGAACACAACAAATCCTCCATTTGGTTTGTGAAATTTAAACTGAGTAAAAAATCTACTAGTAAAAGAGATGCCCCAAAGAGATAATATAAATACATACTTTAAGTAGGTATAAAAATAGAAATAATGATACAAATTATAAACTGATCAGTATTTAAATGTTTATTTTATTAAATACAGATGACATAATCTCAGTCTTTAAGAAATTTTAAAAAATTAATGCACTTACTCAAAATATTAATAGCATAGCCTTAAAGAAATTAAGGAAACATGATTCCTAACTTCAGCTAGATTTCTGACAACTGGAATGTGATTATGCACATTGTTCTTTACTTGCAACCCTTAAATGAGTCATTAAGATATGAGAAACATACAATCGTCTTCTTAGCTTCAAGCAATAATTTTCTTCTTCATAACATTTTTATATCAGAAAGGTATATGGGTGTAGAGAGGTTGATGTGGTAGTTTTTTGTAAATAAACAAGCTGGCCAGAGGAAAAAACAATAGATTTGGTAAAGAAGAGTCAAAGATTTGTTGTTTTAACTTACCATCTTTCATAATCTACATGTCAAATAACATGGACCCAGGACATATGCTTGTTTCATGTGACATATGCTTGTTCATTGGGGGGATTTTGAGTAAGGGATTATTCAACATGTTAATAGGGCCCAACACATTAGCCTTACATACAAGATATATTATAACAAATAAGTAAGCTGTATTAGTCTGTTCTTGCATTGCTATAAAGACCTTGAGATTGGGCAATTTATAAAGAAAAGAAGTTTAATTGACTCACAGTTCAAGGCACATTTTACATGGCTGAAGCAGGAGGAAGAGGCAAAAGGTGAAGTGTTACAGACTTTCAAACAACCAGATCTCGTGATAACTCACTCACTATTATGAGAACAGCAAGGGGGAAATCCATCCCCATAATCCAGTCACCTCCCAGAAGGCTTCTCCTCCAACTCTGGGGAATAAAACTTGACATGAGATTTGAGTGGGAAACAAATCTAAACCATATCATTCTGACCCTGGCCCCTCTCAAATCTCATGTCCTTCTCATATTGCAAAATACATTTATCGCTTCTGAACAGTCCTCCAAGTCTTATCTCATTTCAGCATTAACTCAAAAGTCCACAATCCAGAATCTCATCTGAAGCAGGGCAAGTTTCTTCCACCTATGAGCCTGTAAAATCAATAACAAATTACTTCTTTCCAAGATACAATGGGGTTACAAGCATTGGGTAAATACACCCATTCCAAAAGAGAGAAATCAGCCAAACAAAGTGGATGCAGGCTCCATGAAAGTCTGAAAACTAGCAGAGCAGTAATTAAATCTTAAAGCTCCAAAATGATCTCCTTTGACTCCATGTTTCACACCCGGCCACAATGATGCAAGGGGTGAGATTCCAAACCTTGGGTAGCTCTGCCCCTTGGGCTCTGCAGGCTATAGCTTCCTCAGCTGCTTTTATGGGCTGGCATTGACTGCCTGTGGCTTTTCCAGGCACATTATGCAAGCTGATGATGAATCTACCATTCTGGGATCCGGCAGATGGTGGCGTACTTCTGACAGCTCCACTAGTCAGTGCCCCACTGGGGATTCTGTGTGGTGGCTCCATCCCCACAATCCCCCTCTGAACTGCCAAAGTAGTTTCTTAATGAAGGCTCTACCCCTGCAGTAGACTTCTGCCTGGACATCCAGGCATTTCCATACATCTTCTGAAATCTAATCAGAGGCTCCCAAGCCTCAACTCTTTCCCTCTCTGCACCTATAGGCTTAGCACCACCTGGAAGCCACCAAGGCTTAGGGTTTACATCTTCTGGAGCTTCAGGCTGAGATGTATCTGGGGCCCTTTTAGTAAGGACTAGAGTTGGAGTGCCTGGGCTGTAGGGCACATGTTCCAAGGCTTCACAGAACAGTGGGGCCCTGGACCCATGAAACCTTTCTTCCTTCCTAAGCTTCCAGACCTCTAATGGGAGGAGCTGCCATGAAGGTCTCTAAAATGCCCATTTTCTCCATTATCTTTGTTATCAACATTTGGCTACTTTTTACTTATGCAGATTTCAGCATCTGGCTTGAATTCTTCTGCAGAAATTTATTTTTCTTCCTACCACTTTGCAAGGCTGCACATTTTCCAAACTTTGCACTCTGTGTTGAGGTATGTTTATTCTATAACTAATTTATTGAGGGTTTTTTCATGAATGGGCCTTGCACTTTATCAAATGCTCTTCGTGCTTCTATTGAGATGATCTTATGGCTTTTGTCCTTTATTCTTTTGACATGGTGTATCATATTTATTTATTTGTGTATATTGAAGAATCCTTGCATCCCTGGAATAAATTATCTTGATCCTGGTGTATTATCTTGTTGATATGCTGTTGAATTTTGTTTACTAGTATCTTGTTAAGGGTTTTTACTTCTATGTTAATCATGGATATTAGCTTTTGTTGTTTTTGTGTCCTTGTTTAGTTTTGGTATCAGGGTAATGCTGGCCTCATAGGATGAATTAGGAAGAATTCCCTCCCTTTCAATATTTTTGAATAGTTTGAGGATTGGTGCTAGTTCTTCTTTAAAAGTTTGATAGAATTCAGAAGTAAAGCCATCAGGTCCTGGGCTTTTTTTTGGGGGGAGACTTTTTATTACTGACACAAATTTGTTACACCTTATTCATCTATTCAGGTTTGTTATTTCTTCTTAGTTCATTTTTGGCAGGTTGAATGTGTCTAGAAACTTATCCATTTTCTTCAGGTTTTTCGATTTGTTGACATATGGTTGTTTATAACCAAGTGTACAGTTTCTGACATTAATAAGCTGTGGTTATGCGTATTATACTGCCAGTCAAAACACTACTTGTAATACAACTGAGAATAAAATTTATATGTACCCATGTGGTCTATCTACCACTTACATTTTTATCTTCATCTTTTTTTACATTTTCCATGACATTGGTGCCATGTGAGATACTTTCACCTTCTCTCCCTCTTCCCATCAGACTGATTTTACCCTGTAGGCTAGTGTATTGTCATCTTTCAGATCCTGGTTCTAATGTTGCTTCCTGTACGCTTTATCCTGCCCCACTAGCAGAGGATCCTTAAGTTATGAAATTTTAGCACAATATACATTCTTCCTTCATAGAATTTAACATATATTTATTTGGGTAACAATTTGATTAAGAAGGTAGTAGTAAGTAAAATACAAGCACTATAAGTAAAAGGGAAACTGTAACTTAGTTGCCCGTTTTATATCCAAACCAAAACCAGTGCCTGGTACATAGTTGCCTTCAGTAAATATTTGGGAAATATATGGCTGAATTCTTGACAAGCTTTACATAAATGAATGGTCCCTGTCTTCCTCTATGTGCAACTATGTACTAAAAGACTTACTATGCAAGTGTTTAAAATAAATAATGCTTATGTACCTCTTTTAAAATTTGTTTTGAAGAAACATCATCTTAGTGAATAGCTATGATGGAAAATGTGAATTATACTTGATTACACCTTCCTCTTCAACTTCCATATCTAATTGGTCTCCAAGTTCTTTTGATTCTTCTATCTTACATCTTTTGATGTGACCCTCCAAACTCACCCATAATCATTCATCCTTTGGTGGCTTCATTCATGCCTTAGTTAGGGCAGTGATAATTTTATTTCCTGAAGGTATTCAAGATGCTCCCCCAGTATACCGTTTGCAATTTCAACTTTTTAATATTTAGGTCTGAGAGTATAATTTTCTCCTCCTTTTTAGAAGAAAATTCCAGCTTTGGCTGGCAGGAAGGCTTGGAAGCTGATGACCAAAAGGATATTTAATCATATCTTCGTATGCTCTTTGGTCATCTGAGGATACCACAGGGAAAGAGATAAAAAAAAGAATGGTCTTGAATCTCTCTTCTGTGTATTACCTATTCTTTCTTTCAAGTGGAGCCTGATAAGGTCATTAGTGTGGCTTTGTTTTTACAGGAGGATTAATCCTTCTAGGACACACACTTATTGGTTATAAGGAAAAGCAGATATTCTAGTTATCTTATTGAAGTTTTTCATGGTGGGTTGTAGGAGAAATAAACCAGAAGGTTACTCATATAAAACAAAGTTACATAAAAGCAATATGTGGGCCAGGCATGGTGGTTCACGCCTGTAATCCCAGCACTTTGGTAAGCCAAGGTAGGCGGATCATGAGGTCAGGAGATTGAGACCATCCTGGCCAACATGGTGAAACCTCGTCTGTACTAAAAATACACAAATTAGCTGGGTGTGGTAGTGTGCGCCTGTAATCCCAGCTACTCGGGAGGCTGAGGCAGGAGAATCACTTGAACCCAGGAGGCATAGATTTCAGTGAGCCGAGATTGTGCCACTGGACTCCAGCCTGGCAAGAGAGTGAGACTCCATCTAAAAAAAAAAAAGAAAAAGAAAAAAAGCAATGTGCGAAGTAAGTTTGCCACGCTGTTATTGATTGCACAAATTGCACACATTTCTTTAAAGTTCAGCAAGATATTTTCAAACATTATTGAAATTTGAGTTAAAGCTT